>NC_090073.1:8370883-8522376 GCF_038355195.1 Osmerus mordax | reverse complement strand
AATCCCTTGGATGAGGGTGGATGTAGGACATGAGGGTACTGACAGCACGTGGCAGGCCCTGCGCCCACATCACCCAGAGTGGCACCGAGGACGCTCTCCACTCCGGGGGGACAGGAGAGGGGCATCTCTCCCTCTCTCATCCCCAGCAGGATGACCCTCCCCTGGGCTTCCAAGGAGCACTGCCAGGGCCCCGGGTGGAGCTCCACAGAGGGACAGGCAAGCGAGAGGAGCTGAAAGTCTGCCACTAGATGGAGACATTTCCTATTACTTTTTCAAGCGGCACATTTTCTGTGGCATCATTTATTCATGTGGAGGACGCAGTCTGGCTTGCACCCCTGTAGGTCCCCTCTGTACCTGAATCTGCGGAGGACGACCCAAAATAAAACACAGCGTCCCCCTGATCCAGCGAGCGCAGGAATCGCTGCAGGAAACGAAAGAACAGGGTCGTGTTTAATGATCTTCCACAACACTGGGATAAGACTGGCCTGCAGCCTAGATTCTACAAGCCTGTACCATTCCACGTCAAGAAAGACAGATGGTTTAAAACGCGGTGGTTTCCATTTCACCCAGCTTTTAACACTGAGAGCCTGTGAACCACAGTTAGGCTCTCTGTGGGTGGAGATTCCAACAGGCCAAACAGTGTACAGTGTACGGTTTAGGAGGTCAACGTACTTTTCAGATGTCCCAAGCAGACCTGACTACAGACCCGTCCCCCCCCCTCTACCACCCTTGTTACTCCTACTGTACCTCCTCCAATGAAGATCTAATCAGCGTTGAGGAGTCTGGTATCAGGACCAGCAGAAGCAGCAGAACCAGTGAGGTAGTCATGTTTGTCATCTCTCTCTCCCGTTCCCGGAGCAGTCCAAGATTGTCCCGTTCACTCGGATAAGCTCCAGCCAAATGGGGAAGTGACGGGGATGTTTACTAAAAACAACCCACACAGGGGACAAAGTTGATCAATGACAGAACTCATCTGTTGGTTTTTGCACTGTGGATGTTTGTAAAGTAGGGAAAAGCCCTCTGATTGGTCAATGAGCTTTGGGATTATTTGCCATTGGATATCAGTGTTAGTGTCCTCCCTTCCTGTATGATAGCCCAGTACAACACAGGATGTACAGTCTCATTGCTTGTTTCATGTACTGTGTTATTTTTCCCAAACATTAGCACATGGAAATGTAATCAAATGGATTTTGCTGTACAGTGAAAATTTGGGAAAACCTTAAAAAATCTTCTTCTCTTGCACCGTATGTCGTCGTTTAATTTTCGTGTTCAATTATGTACACTGCTGACTGGTGCTGTGCACTGTGGGCAACATACATGCGCATTTCTGATCATTTTATCTGAACGCTTTTGTCTGTATGCTTGTCTCTCCATTTTTCTCTCTACCTTTCTCCCTCTCTCTCTCTCTCTCTCTCTCCTCTCTCTCTCTCTCTCTCTCTTTCTTTCTCTCACTTTCTCTCTCTCTGTCTCTCTCTCTCACTCTCTTTATCTCCCTCTCACTCTCTCTCCCACCCCCACCTCACTCCTCCATCTATTTGCCCCTCTCTCCCCCCTCCCGAGGGACTATTTATCTCCGTAAAGCTAGGATTCAAGCCCCATCTGCCGCTAGTCTGCTTCATAACTGGCTGATGTCAGTGGGTGCTAACAGCTGGGCATCCGAGGCATTAGACCAGCAGTGAGGTTTCACTGAAGCCCTCTGACCCCCTGTTAGCACACGAGCAGGGCTGAGGTATGGAGAGAGATCTGCAGAGGAACGATTCCCTTCTCACAGATGCCGTGAATTAAAGACACACATTTCCCCTACGACAGATACCCTGACTGTGTGCAAGGGTTGTAAATGACCAGGTCAACTGAACTGTATTGGGGAGTCAGGTGGCTGAGCGGTTAGGGAATCTGGGCTAGTAATCTGGAGGTGGCCGGTTCGATTCCTGGCTGTCCCAAATGACGTTGTGTCTTTGGGCAAGGCACTTCACCCTACTTGCCTCGGGGGAATGTCCCTGTACTTACTGCAAGTCACTCTGGATAAGAGCGTCTGCTAAATGACTAAATGTACTGATTTCCCCTTGACACTGCGTTTGCTGTAAAGATAGCTCACACAGCCAAGTCACTGTAGTTCGTAGAAGCCTACCACTGCATGTATCAAGCAACCGGACAGATGTGATCATTTTATCTAGTGCTTTTCGAGGTGGTTTACCTCTTATGGAAAAGAACAATAATCTGCTTTCCTTGAAACCTGCAGACTATCAGGATATTAAATGTGTGGTAACAGATTTCCCTGCCTGGCACCACTTGCTGGTATGGGCAGTACTTATGGAGAAGTGGTCAAGCTGTTTTAAAAATGCATCCTAGGTTGCCCCTTGTTCACTCCCTCCATCTGCCCCTCCTGTCTCTCAGACCTGTGCTGCCCTCCCTCTCTCATCCTCTCTCTCTCTCCCTCCCTCATCCTCTCTCTCTCTCTATGTCTCTCTCCCTCCCTCTCTCATCCTCTCTCTCTCTCTCTCTCTCTGTCTCTCTCCCTCCCTCTCTCATCCTCTCTCTCTCTCTGTCTCTCTCCCTCTCTCTCCTTGTCTCATCCTCTCTCTCTCTCTCCCTCTCCTCTCTCCCCCCCTCTCTCTCTCCTCTCTCTCTCTCTCAACAACCATCTATAATCCCTCTAACATTTACCGTCACATGAAAAATACATTGTATATGGGCACCAAACCAAAGATTTCTCTTCCCCATAACCAGATTTTAATTGAGTAAATGACAATTAAGAAATCACATGTTTACTGAGACGGGTAGGCCTACAGGGTACCATTAAATGTTGACATAATTAAATGATGGTGGAAGTAAATTGGTGTTTGTGTGTGCGTTCCACAAATTGGATTCTTCTTCTTCTACTCTGTAATATATGGATGTTTCTGTTCAGTTGTTTAGGCAATAAGTTTGTGTGGCTGTCTCTTCATAACTGTGATAAACTAAGTACAGGACATCTGAAGAATCTGGGGCAGTGTTTCCCAGGTTATGAATAAAACATTGTATTGCATGTGCTTGGTGTAGTCATTAGGTAGAGGCGTTAGAAAGGTGCCACTCTTATCTGAACTATCCGAGCCGAACACTGACCATCACTTCTGAGGACACAGTCCTAACCCTTCAAACGAGCCAAACCGTCTAAAGTGTACTTGGTGAGTGAATTAGTTTTTCTCATTTCAAATCTCCATCTCTTTCAATCAGTGAATGGTGACATATTCTGTTTTGGCATTACTCAATGACATGTGTCATAGATCTGTGTTGGCAACAGTGTCAGAGACAGCATTGGGCTCAGTCCATTGTGAGCAGAGAAAGAGTGGACACTGATAGCAGATATAGGACTGCATGACTCCTTGTTGTGAATACTAAGACTGGCCCTAGGTTTGGCAGAGTGAACTGTCCTCTGTCCTGAATGCTAAGAGAACAGATGGCAAGATGTGAATAGACTATTGTTTTGCTGTTATGATGGGTCTTAATATGTTTTTATTTTCTTACATTTTCGAACAGCCTGGAATATTAGGCTGATGGTGCCAGTTCCAAAATGATTCAGACATAACAGGCTATTTGCTGAAAGAAACAATGATGATCAAATAAAAGTGCAAATCTACAAGCAGTCTGTCTCGTGCAGAGTATCCTAGTTAAAACGATGTGGCAAATAAGACTACACATTAAAGTGTGACATTGTAGCGTATTTATTCTCATTAATGTATCATTGTATTAGCATCTGTATCATTCAAGTAGCCTACTGCACCTACAATTTATCAATTTAATAAGACAACGTGATGAAATGCATCGTGCATTGGCACACCGTCGCAGACTTGGTCTGGAGTATTGCGGTGCCTGTCAGCGACCTGCCTGACAGCCGCGCACCTACCGTCGGAGGAGGAGGAAGCCACGCGGGGACTGTCTAAAACCAGACAACTCGTCTACTGTCTTAAACTACAGTGATTCCTCTTGTTTGGTCTGCTGTCTATATGAGAGGTGAGTATCTAGATAAATATATAACCATAAAAGTTGTCACTGAAACTATTACTTGATTTATTGACATCTTTGTGACTTGCGGAGTCGAGTGCCTAACACGCAGTTAGCAGTGAGCTAGCTAGTGCTATCTTTCTTAAGATTATAACCAGCTGGGTAACTGTTAGTGTTGCTAAGCAATGAATGGCGTCCAGACGGCTCTGCGAAGTGCTGGGGTTGTCTGTCACTTTTAGCTGCAAGACACGGTGTCAAAACGATGTTTTATAAACACGAAAAATATTCAGCAGCCGGGGTCGAAATGTAGTCCTTTAGAAGATCAAATGTCGTATTGTATTCAAGACATTGCGATTGATTTACTTTAGTTGTAGTTAGCCTACTTTCTGCATCGCTGAACGGAAAAAGAGCTATTACAGTACTGTAGTGTAGCCTAAATTACTGTTATTATATGCTTGGCTTCAGATGTCTATATATGCTTTTTTTTACGTAACCTCGCTGGAAATATGACTATGATTATTATGAGCAAGTTTGTTCAGCTGAGAATGCTTAAGGAGTTGAAAAACCCTCATCCTTTTGCCAAGATCAGTACTCTAGTAACATGGAGGTCTGGAGGTGGTGAGATGACAAGGATTAAGGCTGGTAGTTGTCTGCAGTAATCTGGCCCTTTTGGCTCTGCTCTGACCTTGCTCTGTCGGTTTGTTTCCAAAGTGTCAGGGTTACACAGGAGCGTCGGCTGAGCAAACAAGATGCAGATTACCCTGGTGGCACAGGAAAGGCGTCTCTGACCAGGTTCACCGCAAAGCTCTAGTAAATGGCCGGGGCAGGAGGAAACATCTAACCATAGGCCTCCATTCTGAGTCTCATCTGGTTGCTGTGCATCGGTAAATGCCGACCCCCTGACCTGACACGAAGAAACTCCATTATCCTCCGAAAATGATTACCCTACGGCTTTTGTGAGTCCAGGAACGAGGCTGACTTGTCCTTCCGAAAGGCGGAGGGGGGGACAAACGGTAAGTCTATAAATCCCTAGATGTACACTGTCTTTACACAGGGAGTGGACCATAGATGTTCTTTTTGAGAACCCTGAAAAAGAGCCTGTTTCTCTGTTTGTTTGAGCTCCAGTTCCTGACAGTCTGACTTTGTGAGGATGTGTGGTGCAATTGTTTTGGTATGTGAGAGTTTAAGCTTGGGAGTGTCTGTGCAGCTGAACGCAGGAGAGTCACCTAAGGCCAGCTCTGCTTGTTGTGTTTCAGTTCACACCCTTATCTAAGCTGTCAAGGAGGAGGATTCCCCCAACTTAGCCAAACGACGCAGAGAAGAGACAGTTCTGGAAAAGGAGGGCGAGAGGGAGGGAGAGGGAAGGAAGGAGTGGCGAAATGAAACGCGAGGCAGTGAGCCTACGTAACTCAGAGACTGAGTGACTCCCCGTAACCAAGGAGGAAGGTAGCAACGCATCGCAACGCCACTCTCGCACGCCCACGGAGCTGTCTGAAGAAAGGGGGGAGGCAGCCACTCTACTCACAGGGACCGAGTCGTGCCCCGCAGGCAGAGCCGAGCGCCCACGGTTGGTGAGGGCTGTCTGGGCAGAGAGGACGACCGCCTGGCCTTGCCCGCCGCCTCCAGAGTGGACGGCACCAAACGTTAGACAGGCAAACGGGAGGTCTGTGGACAGTACGGAGGGACTTATCTTAATTGCTTCTACCTCCGGTCGGAGGTCCATATTTGCATGTGTTTGGTGGAGGAGGAGGCTGGAGGGTGGTAAAGGGGGCTTCTCTTTGCACCGAGGTGGAGTGGGAGGGGTGCGGGTTTGCGTGCTGTGTGAGCTGAACTAACAACCACCATGGGTAAATCCAACAGCAAGCTCAAACCAGAGGTGGTGGAGGAACTGACCAGGAAGACCTACTGTGAGTACTCGACATACTTAAGTCTCCTTTTCAACTCTTAAGTCTTCGCCGCTGGAGAAACACTGTTGAATTATTTCATCTATCCCTCATGTTGTGGAGTTCACATGAGCAGGTTTTGGCTCATGCCTCCGTTCAAGTACCCCAAAAAGGACCCACATACTGTATGGCTAAGTATGTCCCCATTGAGGAAGAACTGGCTGTTTGTTGTGTCTAATTGTACCCTTATCAAGTAGCTGTGGCTGATCTCTGAATCTCATGCAGATGAATGTCATGTAAATGTAATGGTAAAGACTGTGGTCGTTGGTAGTGGTTAACTGCTTATGAATGCACACAGGGCTTACATCCACTTAATTCAAAAGTGTCCTATGGGTCTTTTGGCAAAGAGCTTCTTTAATTTCAGAGCAGAGCTCATTCAGTACCAGCCTGTTTCCATTATCTTCTGTTGATTACCTAGCTTAATGCACATTTAAGTGTTTACTGCAGTCTAGTTTGCTCAGGAGCAGTAAAGCATTGTTCGGCTTGAAGGCTGTCTCAGTGATTGGTTGGTGACACAGTGAGCAGGTGTGGGGTGGGAGCTGACAGCCATTGGCTGCTTAATGACTGTGTTTTCGTGTGGTGGGTTTCTGTGCGCCAAGACCCAGCAAGGCTGCTGTGGAAGGAAATTGCTGTGGAGGAAGATTAGGCTTCATGTTTGGATGGGCGGTCTGCTGCTGTCCATAACCATCTCTCTCTCTCTCTCTCTCTCTCTCTCTCTCTCTCTCTCTCTCTCTCTCTCTCTCTCTCTCTCTCTCTCTCTCTCTCTCTCTCTCTCTCTCTCTCTCTCTCTCTCTCTCTCTCTCTCTCTCTCTCTCTCTCTCTCTCTCTCTCTCTCTCTCTCTCTCTCTCTCTCTCTCTCTCTCTCTCTCTCTCTCTCTCTCTCTCTCTGCATCCCTCTCTCTCTCTCTCTCTGCATCCCTCTCTCTCTCTCTCTCTCTCTCTGCATCCCTCTCCATCCCCTAATTACCCTGGGAATGGAGCAGTGTAATTGTGATGTTATCTGGTTAACATTGCTCAGGGAGCTGAGCATCCCAGCATGGCCAACCCTTCACCACGCTCTCTTTTTATCCAGACTCCTTAGCACTGTACGTCTCAAATCCTCATGTGATACCAGGTCTTTGAGGCTGTTCGGTCGCCCGAATGAAGTGTAGGTCTAGTCACTTGAAAGCGACATGAGTGAAGGAGATATCTGGGCCTCTACTGTACTGTGAGTAGCCAGGGTGTTTACAGTGGTCAGAGCCGGTCAAGAGTGTGATAGTGACAGAGCTGGTGGGGCCTGCTGACCAAAGCTTGGCTGCTAGCTCCGCTGTCCTCTTCATAGGCTGATTGCATTACTGCCCATCGCCTCTGGCTGCGTTGCGTAATAAAAGCTGATAGAATCTAAGCCATGGTGAATTGCCTCAATTTTCTGACAATGCTGACTTTTGAGGCCAATTTAATGGTAGCTTGGCTTGCCTGACAGTAGGGAAATTGACTCTGGCGTTTGTTGCTCATGTTGGGTCACATGATGCTTACTGTGGAAGGCTGAGCCCACCTATGTGAGACAGAGATGCGTGCTTAGGTGAGCACAGGCTTGTTAGTCTTTGATCTTGGATATCTCCATATTCTTAGAACATGGTAGCTATAGCAACTCGATTAAAGGCAGTGCACTTAGAGCATAGTCTATATAAAGAAGTAGTACAGTCCATTACATGACCATTATCCATTATCCTTCGTTATACATTAGATTTCCCTCACTTGGCGCAGATTGAGAATGGCCGACTGCTACCGTAGATCCTGCTCTTGTGTTTAGCCTCAGGGCTCACATGGTGAAAATTGCTTTGGTTCCTCCAGAGTAAGGAGCGAGGCAGAGAGACCTAATGGGACTGGTAGATCACAATTTTGCTTGTGTGGGCATGATCGTAATCTAGCTCCCTAATCTACTCTCCTTCATAAGAGAAGATACACTGCTGCTGACCAGTTTGTATCTCTCTCTTTCTCTGGTTCTCTTTCTCAATCATCCTCCCTCTCTCCAACTCCCATCTCTCTTCTCCTCCTCACCTTCTAACTCTCTCCATCCCTCTCTCTCTCACCATCCCCCTTTCTCCTTTTCCTTCCCTTCTCTCTCCATCCACCTTATCTCTCTCCTACTTGCTCTCTAATAGCTCTCCTGTAGTCTGTCTGCATCAGATATGGGCTACTCTGTTGAAATTACAAAATGTTTAGCTTTTCCTGGAGGGCTGAGATAATTATACAGAAAATCTTTCAGCTTATTTATTTGGTGCGTGTTGACTGAACTAATCATTGTTCTCTCCCGTTTCTTTCGCAGTTACAGAGAAAGAAGTGCAACAGTGGTGAGTACAACCTCAACCTGCTTAATGACCTTCCAGGCTTCCATACCTTCCATGAAAAAGGAAGGTCCTTTTTGTTGGCAGAGAGGCTTCTGTGAAAGCTGACAGGATGACATCACAGGCCAGTGTGTTCAGGAGAGGGGGCTGTGTGTGGAGAGAGTGTGTTCAGGAGAGGGGGCTGTGTGTGGAGAGAGTGTGTTCAGGAGAGGGGGCTGTGTGTGGAGAGAGTGTGTTCAGGAGAGGGGGCTGTGTGTGGAGAGAGTGTGTCCAGGAGAGGGAGCTGTGTGTGGAGAGAGTGTGTTCAGGAGAGGGGGCTGTGTGTGGAGAGAGTGTGTCCAGGAGAGGGGGCTGTGTGTGGACAGAGTGTCCAGGAGAGGTGCTGGAGGCTGTGTGGACAGAGAGTGTGTCCAGGAGAGGTGCTGGAGGCTGTGTGTGGAGAGAGAGTGTGTCCAGGAGAGGTGCTGGAGGCTCTGTGTGGAGAGAGAGTGTTCCTCCAGGTCTGCTACAGCTCCCCAGGGGTGGCTGACCTGCTGGACCAAAGAGCAGCCAGACTCTGAGTCACCGCCTGTTGACTCATGGTGTCTGATTGATGCCTCTGTCTGCAGCAGGTCTGTGTGGAGTTCCTACAGTCAGGACAAACATGTACAAAGATCAGGCCTGGGGTTGTGGGAGAGGGCTTCGTAAACTAGGGCAGGAGTGGACTTTGATACTAGGTTTGAAGCCTGCAGTCCTCTCTCCCTCAGACAGACACATTCTCAAAATAGCCTGTCTTAGTAGGTTGGAGATCCAGACTGAGTATTCATGGGCTGATAACACTGAGTGAATCTCCTCCTTGATCTGGGCCTGACCTACCTTTTGCTGCTGCTTACCAGAGAGAGCTCTGATGGGGTGCGAAGAGCTCTTTGTCTTCAGACAGACTCTTGGCTGCGTTCCGTCGCCGCGGAGATAGCAGCGGCAGCAGCACGATCTCATCCCAAGCTGCAGATGATGTCATCGCTGTTGTATCAGCCCCCCCCCCCCGCTAGCCCCGGGGGCATCCAACGCATCGAGAGCTCCAGTCACCACGTCAGTCTGAACCACGTTTCTCCTCCGTCAGTGATGAGCGAGAGAGGGGTCTCCAGCGCCTGGAGGGCGAGGGTCTAGGTTGCATCAGTCCCGGCTGGGAGTCACGACCCTGAGCCTTCTGCGTGAGTGGAGCCGGGGATCCTGTGAGCGGGGGTGTGGAGGTAGGGCCCTGTTAGCGGGGGTTTGGAGGCGGCATTCAGGGCGGACTGGGGCCAGAGGCTCCACAGCCCAGCCGTCTCCAGGGAGCCCTCCCGGGGTGCACTGGTGTGGAATAACCCCTCCCTGCCCGGCCTGGCTACTACTGCCTCAAGCGTTTAGTAGTTGTTTTTTATAATGAAAACTTTGGTGGCTCCTCACTTGCAGATCAGCGGTGATCAACACAGTGCAGTGTGTGTGAGGGATGAGGAGGAGGAGTTTAACCAGGGAGCCGGCAGATGGTGTGTAATTAGAGCTCGGGCACACAGACATCCAAGAATTATCTCTATTAGATGAACGGGCCTGTGCCACAAAATTAAATGTGTTTTTATTGAGATTATAGTCAAGGGGGCAGTAGCATTAGTGAGATGGACTTACCCCCCAAGCTAATCAATAACAACAGAGCGATGCTGCTCTGTAGACAGGCCAGTAGTATCTTCCAGCAGGACACAGGCAGGGTGGTCCTAGCATGTAGCAGACACGTAGTAAGTAGTCCTATGTAGCATGTACCATGCTTGTGAGATCAGGGCTACCAGATTCAGGAGGCTCTCAGAAACAACAGAAGTCTGCTTGTGTTGCTGTGTGATCAAGCCTGCTTCCAGTCTCCTTCTCATCTGATCCCTACTCATATTAGGGGCAGTATAAGCCAGAACAAGTTGGGCTCCACTCCAGATCAACCCAGTCCTCCTGCTCCATGTCTGTGACTAACACGCTCGTAAACATGTGTTTGAGCAGCGGATATGAAAGCAGCACTTGGTCTACAATAATCAAAATATTTTAATGAACCTGCTAGGAATATTGCCCTGATTTTGAATTTTTAAAAGTTGTGTGTTTTTCTCAAGTTACAAGTTTGAGTTACTTAACTTTATTTGAATCATATTTCTTCTCCGACTAAAGAGACAGAGAGAGAGAGTTTATTTCTCTCTCTCCAACTAATCATCTCTCCTATTACTTTTTCATATCCCCCCCTCCCCCCCTCCCCCTCAGCATCTGTGGAGAGACATTACTGTCTTGTTATTACAGCGTGATAAGCCTAATTGAGTTGTACAATGCCCACCTTTGAGTGACTGTGCTTGAAATTGCATGTGAACCAGTTCTAAATTTAGCGCTGTCTAAGATGTCCATATGTATTATCTCCAAGATGTATAAAGCACACAGATCTATCTATCAGTTATACCCACTATCAAACGAAATACTCGAAAGTGATTGGATTTAAACTTAACTATGTCTGTCCCTTTTATTGGATTAGCTGTATCTGGTCTTATCTGCTAAGGAGATACATAGCCTAACAAAGGTTTACTCATTTAAAATTAGATCAAAGGAGTTTTCTTGTGTAAGAAATGTGTTTTACTCATACAAACTGTTATATTACACAGCTGTTCACAATAATCAGTATAATTATGATAGTGTTTCTGTTTTTGTTTTGTTTTTGTGTAAAGGTCTGTTGTTGTGTATTATTACAGTTACCATGACTCCCTGCCTCTCTTCTCCTCTACTAGGTACAAGGGCTTCATCAAGGACTGCCCTAGTGGTCAGTTAGATGCTGTGGGCTTCCAGAAGATCTACAAGCAGTTCTTCCCTTTCGGAGACCCCACCAAGTTCGCTTTGTTTGTCTTCAACGTGTTTGATGAGAACAAGGTACAGTATCATCCCAGGGCTGTCGGCAGGCCTACTGTATCCTGTCGTTACTGTCATTTAACACATGCTGCTCTGCCTGTCTCCAAGATACAGTCACCATAGCAACCGCTTGACTATGATTATTAGGTGTGCTATTGTTAGTGTGTTTTTTTTCTGATCATTATTATTAAGGGTTTTATTTCTGAGAAATGACATTTCTGACAATATGGGAAACCGCCATTTTCATTGAGGCTGGAGATGGCTGCCTCGCACCCGGGGGGTCCAGAGCTGCCCCCCAATGCATGTTGGGTAATTGGACCTTCTGTGCTGGAGTTGTGTCGCATGATGGTGATGGTGTGTGGGAACCCCGCAAAGCAGAAACCAGTCTGTCCCAGGAGGGGCCTGGAAGAGCCTCTAACAAGTCCATTCATGCTGCGTAGTCAGTGATGAGCCCCAAAACATCTTTAGCCCCTGAAATACAGCGGGTCCTATGTGCTGGGAATAACTTTGAAGCTGCGTGGCAAGAGCATCCGTCTTCTTAATGACCTGGGGATGGGCTGTATTCTCAGGGGACGGCCAGGTGCAGGGCAGGAATAGCAGCAGGCAGGGCCCACATGCAGGGCTCGCAACTCACTGTTTTCTTCACTGTCCCGAATTGCTAAATGAACCGTCCCAAACTGAACTTGGCCTGTCGCAAAATGTAAATTCTTGTGTTTTTGCATTTTGACATGGGTATAGGTTATTTGCAACACTTTTTAAGTAATCCATACAGTCGTGGGGCTCAAATCAATGTCTGAATTTCTAAAGGTTTGAAAATATTTTATACATAGAGTTTCGAAAGGTTGAAAATATATTTGCGATTTTTTTCAAAAATAGGTTTGCATCATTGATGAGTACTTTATGAGGACTCTACAAAACTCTACTGTACTCTATTGTCCTCTGGACTGCTTTACTCTACGGTTTAAGGCTTCTCTGTTCTCCTCTACCCTCTCCTCCTCTCTCCTCTCCTTTCACTGTGAAAAAAATGTTAGAAGAAAAAAAAACAATTGACTAAAAACACTGGCTGTCCACTATCACCCCACAGGACGGACGCATCGAGTTCTCCGAGTTCATCCAGGCCCTGTCGGTCACCTCGAGAGGGACACTGGACGAGAAGCTGAGATGTAAGGAGGTGACCTCTGACCTTAGGGTTAGGTGCTGACATCCGGAAAAAATAGATCTAATATTTTTTCTTTTTCGCCGTCTAAACAGGGGCGTTTAAACTGTATGACCTGGACAACGATGGCTTCATCACGAGAGACGAGATGTTGAACATTGTAGACGCCATTTATCAGATGGTGGTAAGTGTTTTTTGTTTCACGTTACTAATCGACGGTATTTGTTCTCTGTTATGTTGAAAGCCTTTATGTGCGTCCAGGTGTGTGCTGTTACAGGCCAGGTGTGTGCTGTTACAGGCCAGGTGTGTGCTGTTACAGGCCAGGTGTGTGCTGTTACAGGCCAGGTGTGTGCTGTTACAGGCCAGGTGTGTGCTGTTACAGGCCAGGTGTGTGCTGTTACAGGCCAGGTGTGTGCTGTTACAGGCCAGGTGTGTGCTGTTACAGGCCAGGTGTGTGCTGTTACAGGCCAGGTGTGTGCTGTTACAGGCCAGGTGTGTGTTGTGTGTTTCAGGGAAACACGGTCGAGCTTCCAGAAGAGGAGAACACGCCTGAGAAGAGAGTCGATCGCATTTTTGCCATGATGGACAAGGTAGACCCTTTACACAAGCCTGCTTTCGAACCCATTAACGTTTCCCAGCAGCCTCCCATCCCAGAGGAAGAGAGTGGAACCACTGCGCTGCGGGTCAGTGAGGCAGGCAGTGCAGGTTAAACATGTCAGTTGTAGCCTTTGCAGCATTACAAACACCACCCTGGCTGCAGTCTATATTAAACACCCATAAACAACCAGCAGAGTCCCGCTCTAATACCCCCAGATACCCAGCCCTCCACCCAGCAGAGCCCGAGCTAATGCCCCCTCGCCTGGGGCAGGCTCTGACGGCAGCCCAGTGAAAGCTGAGACAGCATGGACGTGTTTGTCAGCTGCCTGCTCAGTGCCAGGGTCGGCCCAGAAGACTAGCAGGAGACCGCAACACTCAGTCATTTATACAAGCAGAGAGAGGGAGGGAAGGAGGGAGGGAGAGAGAAGGAGAGAAAGAGGGACGGAAAAAGGGAAGGGTGACCGTTCGAGTGTACTGAACTGGATCAGCAAAACTGTGCTGAAAAGCCACGATACATTTCTCACTGGTCTGAGAATCACTTTTGCCCCCTGCTGATGAGAGCAAGTAACATCAGCTACTGTTCTGTTCCAGAACTGGAAGGAGAGGAAAACTGTACTCTTCCTATCTGGTTGTGTTCCAGAACTCGAATGAGAGGAAGTTTTGTTCCAGAACTTCAACTTTCTACTTCATTTGTCCCCAGAGGGCAGTTGGTTTTGCAACAAGACGTAGAAAAAATCCATAGAAACAAGACTATAAAATACAAAAACACCTTGGAGGTTGCGGGGCTTGGGGGAGAACACTAGTGGTCCAAAGTTGTCTCTCCAATCATGGAATTGCATAAATGAATGACATAAAGTAAAGTGCCAAAAAAAGACTTAGAAGATTAAAGAAAAGACCTTGGAAGAGATGTAAAGGTGCTCTGTCTGGTTGTGTTCCAGAATGCCGATGGGAAGCTGACTCTGCAGGAGTTCCAGGAGGGATCGAAGGCTGACCCCTCCATTGTACAAGCTCTGTCTCTCTACGACGGCCTGGTGTAGAGCTGGAAGGTCAGTGGCAACAGTAACCACAACAAAAACACCCACTGGATGTTCGATTCCCTTTATTAACCCCAAAGGAATTTCCAGATCTACTCACTAGTCTCTCTAGTATAGTGAACTGCCTGGTAGAATATCTGCCAAACTTGTCAGTATAACATCAGCAGTATAATAAAACTGCTATGTTTTTTTTCCTTACAAAAGCTCTTGAGTGGTGCTTGTAGATGCTGGCGACAGACTGAGGTCAGTGGAGAGGACGTTGTCAGCGCACAGTTAGTCCTCATGAATTATTCAGGCAGACCTCGGCTGATTGTTGGCCGTCAGACAGCCTGGCAGGGCTTGGGGGAGAGAGAGCTCCTGTAAACTGCTTTCTCTTCACACACCATTACTGACAATTGCTGTTGAATCGCGGCAGACGGTTAATGCTCAATGGGCTGAATTTGCAGGCTGCCTGCTGTCTTTGCAGTAGCGCTAGATGAAATGCTACTAATTCACCCCTATCAACAGGAAATGATGTTTCCAGACACGCATGAACACGACGTTTGTCCTGATGAATCACGGTGTGTTGTGTTTCCCAGATGGTCCAGTCTGGCACCAGCAGACCTGTAGCTGTGGAGGACGTCCCCCCCTCCCTCCCCCCTCTACAGCCTCTGGTAGCAGACGGGGGGGGGGGAGAGGGGGGGGAGACAGACAGACAGACATTGGCTTGCATGAGATTCCGTGTCGTCAGCTGCACATCTTCATCTCCACCATAGTAAAAACAACACTGGCCCCTGTGACATCACAGAAGAGGAGGAGCTATGAGGAGAAGCCCCGCCCCCACGCGTGGTCTGTGGTCCTCTCAGAAGACTGTGGCAGCATTGGCACCGTGGAGTGGAGCCGTCTCGGAGAGAACGTTCCGGAAAGTATTTCTCCTGGTAGTCCCACCTGTCGTGCGTGTGTACCCTGAACTAAGTCCCTGTGGCATCTCCAGCCTCCTGAACACCACACCTGGACATGTCTTCAGGACCTGGGGATGTGTTTGGAAATAATGGAGGCCAATTAGATGTATACACTTGTCAAGACAGATTACATGCCAACGCATATATTGCTTGTAATATTTTATTATCTTTGCGTCATTGGTTGGAGTGTTGTCAATCAAAGATATATTTATTTTTAATGCTTGTTTTTGTGTGTGTTTTAATTTAATTTTTTAAATGAACAGCTTTATTATATTTGTGGTATGTGGTTCTTTGTGTGTTTCCTCTTCCAACAGCCCCCGATGTAGCCCCGCTAGTACCCCTTCCCCCTGAACAGCATGCCACGCTACACAGCTCAATCCCTCACAGGTGACACGTCCCAAACTAGCATCGTCAGTTCCAGCGACAGTTTGACTCCCTGTGTGGACAACCAGCCTCGGTTGTCCCCGGAGACACAGACAGGCAGATTGTCGTTGTGAAGCTTTTGCAGGCTGTGTGTTTAGGAGAATTGTTCTGTTGAGGCGGAATCCAGCATGTTAAAATGATTTTTATTCTTTGGTCAGTTAGATCGTTTCCTTCTGAGTGTCGGTGTTTAACTAGTCAGCCTCTCTGATTCAGCCTTATGCAAGTGAGGTCACTGTAATGTAAATTCCTCTTTGTAGTGATAGAGCACAATAAAAAAAAAAAAAGCATTTAACTGACTTTCATTTACATAAAGTGTCATTGAAATTCTTTTTAAGCCACCTCACAAGTTGACAATATCAACTCAGTTTAAATAAACATCAAGATCCATGTAATCAAGAGATTACGTCAGTGGAGGCTACAGTGGAAATATTTGTTCCTTTTTTGTGCTGCAATCAGTCTGTTCAGTACAAAAAAAGGTATACAATACGATGGTCATATAATGTTTATCCAAAGGCTGAACTCAAACTGGAATAGGAATGTGTTCTGATGATAGTCGTGTATGAGACATGACTAGGTATAGACCTACCAGTTCAACCGGGCCATAAGTCGACCCAGGTCAACACCATTCATCCTTATCCAACAGTGCTGGCTGCAGGAGATATCCACAGCCATTAGGAATAAAGGAACCTTAGGGTTTGACAAACAGGAAAGGACAGGCTTGGAGGCTAAGGATGACATCACTGATGTTCCGTGCAACCTAGTTCCCAATACTGTGTAAACGTGTGTAATGGCTTCTAATGACGTGCATCGCGTTGCTTGTTGTTTGTAACAGTTCAGTGAAAAAATGCAAATAAGCTGAACCCAGATCTTAAATTTCCAAGTTGGATGTAAGGTCTAACAGAAAAGTATACGAAGAGGCTTGTCCAAAACGTGATGTTTCTCTGACTCATGTCAATCTACTTTATTCACCATGAGCAGTAGGCGACTGGGTACAAAATTAGATGCGTGGCAGCTGAATATAAACGGTAGCTATTTATAAACCGTGGTCACTGAGACAATGTTCATGGCTTATAACCAAAGTGCTCTCCGCCATACAAATAAAGTGCGTAATGTTATCAATTTAATTTCGGTTCTAGTACACGCTTCAGAAACGAAAGAATAGCTGTCCAATAGAATGTGGGATGGGGTTAGGGCTGGAAGTCACAGTCGGGTCAAGTTTCACTCATAAAATCAGGTTGTTCTTCAGGACCCTTTTTAACACCCATCTCCGCCCCCGTTTGGAGAGCCCCGGACCATTTCTCCAGGGGAGTCTAAAGGCATCAGTCCTTCCAAACTTCTGCTCACGGATGTACCGCAACTCTGGAAATACCATAGCTCATCATCTGCACAGAAAGCAACTTTGTTTGATTCCAAGGTTAAGTTAGGTATCTATCCTAATTCGCCTGTAGGAGTGAAAACAGACAATTACAGATGAGTTTTGGACATTTTCCAATATTTAATTAGGTAGTAGTCGTTTAATACTATTCTCAAAGCATACAGATGTACTAGAAAGAAAATGACGGATATCGTGTTGAAGTGCCTTGCCTTGGCGCTCATCATCAGCGCGCACAATGTGTCGGCAATCCAGCGGGTTGAGGAAGAAGTTGGGTCCAGTGACAGCGCTTCAACTCTGGCCTTTGTGTTCGATGTTACCGGCTCCATGTACGACGATCTCAAACAGGTGATAGAGGGCGCTTCTCGGATCCTGGAGAAAACTCTCAGCCGGAGGACCAGACCCATCAAAAACTTTGTCCTTGTCCCATTTCATGACCCAGGTAAATACTTATCATAAGCTTAACTGACTCCTGAACATTATGTCTTGCAACACATGTACAGTATACGTAATATAATCTTTCACATGTTGTCCTCAGTTGTATTCATATTGGTAAATAAAGCTTAATTGTAATGAACAAAACCACCAGGGACCGCCATAACCAAACTGGCAAAATATCTTAGGCTATCAAGGAAAACACATTCAATGGTATATTATGATGTGTGATGTTTTTATTGTTTTAGCAACGATGTAGGTAATATACACAGCCTCGGTACATTGTTCATTATATCAATACATTATGTTGGTGTACATTAGTTTGACACACATCTAAATGGCAAATATCTTGCTTCAACAAGATAGTAAAACATTTATGACAACACACAGTTCGGCTATATCATTCATACTGAGTGTCTCAGCAGGGTCTTCACTTCCTTGACTAGGGGAAACCTGGAGCTTGAAACCAAGAGTTCTAATGGGGGGAGGGTGTTTGGTCGCTGATGAGAAGCATATGCTGTCTGCTTGTGTGTAATTACCCCAGTCACCCACCCCCCTCCTCACCTCTGGTCCAGGCTGGAGGGGTGGGAGGCTGGAGGGGTGAGGGGCTGGAGGGCTATGAGGCTGGAGGGCTGTGAGGCTGGGGCCTGGGAGTTGTGGGGCTGAAAGGCTGGAGGCTGAAGTCCTAGGTGGAG
Source organism: Osmerus mordax (assembly GCF_038355195.1). Lineage (NCBI taxonomy): Eukaryota > Metazoa > Chordata > Actinopteri > Osmeriformes > Osmeridae > Osmerus > Osmerus mordax. Next base: position 8,504,592 of record NC_090073.1, on the reverse strand, counting down.
AGAGGCTGGGGGCCGGGGTCTGAGGCCGGGGTCTGAGGCTGGGGTCTGAGGCTGGGGGCTGGGGTGGAAGTGGGGTTGCTGCTCAACTCGACACACTGTGTCTCTGTTAAACATGCCGTGCCTCTGGGGTCCTTGTAAACTTCTAAGATTGCAAAGAAACTGTGTGAGTGACAAAGAGGTGTGACACTGCCAGTGTTTTTACAGGCCCCATGGCGGAGGAAGAGACAAAGGCTTCATCAAATGCATAGAAAGACAGTTTGAGAGATTGAGGGGCTGGCTGACTGAATAAGGGCAACTTGACGCATCAAACACCCATATCACACACAGACACACAGACACAGACACACACACAGACACACACACACACACACACACACAGACACAGACACACACACAGACACACTGGCAGCATCTACCTTCTGAACCTCAGCACTGTAATCAAGGACTGCTAATCTATACACCACAAACAATGTGTCCTTTGTGGGTTGGTTCATGTTTACTGTGCCCATCATCCAGCCCCTGAAGGCTTGAGACTACCCCACAGCTGTAGAAGGAGAGGAAACAGACATCGTAGAGACTGCAAAGTAGCGCAGCAGTAAACAGAGCTAACGAGAAATCATTAGCATGTAGTCGTGGACATCACACTCCTGTTAGATGTCTTCCGAACACGTGAACACGCAGTTAGGAGGAGTCAGGTGGCTGAGCGGTTAGGGAAGCGGGCTTGTAATCAGAAGGTTGCCAGTTCGATTCCCGGCCGTGCCAGATGACGTTGTGTCCTTGGGCAAGGCACTTCACCCTACTTGCCTCGGGGAGAATGTCCCTGTACTTACTGTAAGTCGCTCTGGATAAGAGCGTCTGCTAAATGACTAAATGTAAATGTAGTAATATGAAGGTTGTCAGTTTGATTTTTCCATGCAAAAATGACGTTGTGTCCTTGGGCAAGGCACTTCACCCTACTTGCCTCGGGGGGAATGTCCCGTACTTACTGAAAGTCGCTCTGGATAAGAGCGTCTGCTAAATGACTAAAAATGTGAAAATGTAAATGATGTGGTGAAGTCGTATCCAGTAGAAGGGGATGACAGATATTGTCCAAAGAGACTGGAAATGCGATGGTGCATGTACCTTGGAGTGGCAATAAAACGAGTGGCATTTGGGCTCGGTGTTTAACAGATGTTTTGCCTGTGCCCCTCTGTTTACTAACGTCAATCTGCCAAGGTGTTGAACTAGGTGTCGAACTCCTACTAGGCAACAGCAAAGGCTTTTGTGTGTAGTAGGAAGATTTCCTGGGTTTTAAAGAAGCACTTACATGATTAAAAGACCATCAAACATCTGTTCTAGACACTGTAACTAATCAGTGTCCTGTGATGACGCTTTGATTGGCCTTCCATTGATCATGCGTAACGTTACCTCCATCTGCGCAATGTTTCCCCTCAGACATCGGTCCGGTGTCCATCACCACTGACCCCAGGAAGTTCCAGCAGGACCTGCAGGATCTGTTTGTCCAGGTGTGTACCAGAGCAGCCATGTGCACGCGCCTCTCAGGTTACAGGTAGACTGCTCCACCGTGTACAGCGTTCTGTACACGGCATCGAGGTGTGCTCCATGTCGTCTGTAGACGGAGTTTAGGTTTGTTCCGTAGACCCCCCCCCCCCCGCGAGTTCCGGATCCAGACGAGGAACGTTGATCAAAGTAGCTGGGGATGGCCTCGGGGGCTGATGTCAGGGGGGGATGTGTAACGCTAACCCTTCCTGCCCGTGTGTTCCCCTCAGGGTGGAGGAGACTGTCCTGAGATGAGTATAGGAGCCATCAAGAAAGCCCTGGAGGTCTCCCTGCCTGGCTCCTTCATCTACGTCTTCACGGACGCCCGGGCCAAGGACTTCCGGCTCAAAAGAGACGTCCTGCAGCTGGTGCAGCTCAGACAGTCGCAGGTAGAGCAGCCAAGTCGCAGGTCCAGCCAAGCCGGGTCCCCTTCGTACCGCACACTGCGCAAACACCACTGAGACCGTCTAATCCTGCTGTAACCAACCGCCTTCTGTCATCTTCCAAGACAGGGAAATCATTTCCTTTGACTGTAACCAGAATGCGTTTGGGTGGGATTGGCGGTGTTGATCCGGACCCTGTACCCACTGTGTGCGCCCTGCCTTCCTCCTCTCTCCCCAGGTGGTGTTTGTGCTGACCGGGGACTGTGGTGACCGTTCCCAGCCGGGGTACCGTGCCTACGAAGAGATCGCCGCCACCTCCTCGGGACAGATCTTCCACCTGGACAAGCAGCAGGTCAACGAGGTGAGGATGCCTTTTAACCCGTTAAGGAGTAGCGTCACACATGTGGTCGTTCGATAGCGGGCCCCACAGAGTACCGTCACACGTGTGATTCTGAACATTCCAACCGACTATTTTCCGATAGACAAAAACTATATGACAAACGCTATAGTATGGCTTCAAAATTTACAATTAGGAGGCTAACAAGTAACACTAGCAGATAGTAGCATTGCTACGAGTATTATGCTAGGTTGCTAGGTTACGGAAGCTAACTAAAACTAGCTAGCTTCCGTTTTGGAAAAATAACTCACTCTGGTGGAAGCGTCGGTAATATTTAGAACTCACTCCTTAAAAGGTTAAAGGAGGAAAAAAGCAAAGGTTTTTGTGACTGTTTGCGGTCGTGGATGTGCCGTCGCCGTTGTCGTGAGAGTCGAGTTGCTCCTTGATATGGTCTGCAGCGTGTAACTGTATCTGAGCCGGGGAAAACAAAGTCAGCCCGCCTCAGTAGTTCCCTGTCAGACTTTAAACAAGCCAGCTTCCTCTCAGAGAGACAGTGGTATCCTGCATGTCGACACAGGACATGGCTGGACTTGGGCGAGGGCTGTGACATGATCCAGCGCAGTAGGACTGTTCACTGCGGCCCACTGAACCCCTGAACCTACTACTGATTAGGCGCGTGTGTGCGCGCACTTGCGTAGGTCTGCTTTATTTAACATCATTTGAAGTGTGTGTGTGTGTGTGCTGCTGGTGGTGTTTTGGGCCTGGGTCTGTTAACCCTCTGTATAACCTCCACCGGTCTTAGAGGAGTGCCTAAATGTCATTCCTGTGTGGCGGTCCTTTACTGGGTCTGACGCAGGCTGGGATTTGGGGACCTTGGTTGGCAGTCCAGCTGACAGCAGTCCTCTCTCACACCCTGACCCCCAGCTGACCCCCAGCTGACCACAGAGTGCCAGACCAGGCTGGAGTGCGTTATGAATGTTCAGCAGTGACCCAACTCACATGTGCAGTTCTCCAGCTGAATCTCTAGCTGACTACAGTAGAGACAGGTACTGGAACTGAGAGACACATTCATACGCAACGGCATAGTCGTTGATACTACGTCCTGGATGGCTATTATTTAATGTATGTATCAAAATCATTTTATCCTTAAAAATCACCTTAGCACCACAAAATCAAACTTAAATCTTCCCTCTTAACATGAGCTTAGGCAAATCAAATATACACCGTTTTTTGTGGTCTCTGAGAAAAGCGGAGGGAAAACAGACTGCTTATTTTCTTCTCTAATCCCAGGATATGATCTGTCATGGCTAAACTCCCCACCACACACACACACACACACACACACACACACACACACACACACACACACACACACACACACACACACACACACACACACACACACACACACACACACACACACACATACACTCACAGCTGCCCTGCTGAGCTGGCTCCAAGTCCTCAAACAACAGCCCATTGTGAGACTTGTGTGCACATTTCAACTGTCTGTAATCTAAAAAGATCTTCCAGTCAGCCGTGAACCCGCAACAGAACACTGATGTGCTGTCTAAGACTGGACTCAAGCTTGGAGTCTTTCAGAGCTTGGACCTAAACTAAGTTTGGAGTTTTTCTAAGATTGGACCAAAGCTTGGATCATCCGTAATCCTGTTGGCTGTTGTCAGCTCTCAGTAAGATGTGGGGCATGAAAAGCTGTGAGGTTCCAGACTCCTGCATCGAGAATGGCTTCTTACATCAGCCTGCGTTCTGTATGTAGAACAGATGATATCAAGACAGGATATGATGTCATGAGTTCCGGCTGCACCCTCTAATCTACACTGGCTGCTTAAGATCACCTTGGCTCCACTTCCTCTTCCTCCAGGAACATGGCTAACCTTGTCCTGAGTATTCCCAAAGCAGGTAGACTCAGTAGTGAGGTAAAGGAACAGCATTGTTCCGAACCAGCGAAGCTAACCCCAGTTAACCTGCATCCCCTTGTCCTGTTCCCTGTGCTGCCGGAGAACAAAGCCTGACTCTGTAGCCAGTCTAGCCGCAACTCTTACACACAGGAAGACACATGTGGTCGACCCTTCCCTGAAGATGTCAGAGGATAAGACGAGGCAGGTGTGTTGACGTTCATATCGAGGAGGCGAAGTGGTTCCATCTGGGAGTGATTTGGTGTAATGGCTTGGTTCCTGGCACCCCATCGCCCTGCTAACACTGTCGGGGCTGGGCCTTAACCTCAGTTCTGGGGGATGCCGAGCCCTCTGTTAGGTGTCTGGTTTCCCTGTCTCCAACGCTATTGGACACCACTCCTGGAGGAGCAGGGTGAGGTTCTGAAGGAGCAGGGTGAGGTTCTGAAGGAGCAGGGTGAGGTTCTGAAGGAACAGGGTGAGGTTCTGAAGGAGCAGGGTGAGATTCTGAAGGAAAAGGGTGAGGTTCTGAAGGAGCAGGGTGAGGTTCTGAAGGAGCAGGGTGAGGTTCTGAAGGAGCCGGGTGAGGAGACCTTGAGACAAGCTCTGTGGGAGGATGAAGGAGCGGGGGATGTCACCCCAGCCTCTGCTGATCCCGTGGCTCTCAGCTTCCCTTCACGCTTCCCAGAACAGGACGAGCTTCTTCCTGACACAGCGCCTGGTGTCTCTTCAGCTGAGACCTGCCGGATGAGGTTTCAAAGACCCGCAGATCCCCTGGCCTCCCCCACAGCCCCGAGGAGGCCAGGGAGGGAGGGAGGGAGGGAGCAAGGGAGGGAGGGAGCAAGGGAGGGAGGGGCAGCGTGTTCTTGAAAACACACCTTGGCTCCCAGACAGCAGTGAGGTTGGTCTCTGAAGCCTGGCCTGTTGTCCATACTTGGGCCCAGATCACTGTCCTCACTCCCCCGGCCGTGGGGATGAAATGGACCCCCCCCTGCGGCAGATGTAGGTCACCCCGAGCGGTTTCCTGCTGGACTGGGAGAGAGAGAGCTACACATGTGGCAGCTGTTTCCAGTTGTAAAACCGTTCCAGAAAGCAGCTGCTGTCAGCACTGATACACAGAGCAGAGGCCTGCTAATTAAATTATCAAAGGCTCGGCCCTGGCCCGATTTTCTATGTTACTCCTAAATATATTAAGATTTGTTGCATTAACCTCCGTCCCAGAGGGCTTACTGCTGCAGTGTTCTTCGGAAGCTTCGTTATGTATACGACGCAGGACCATCAGAACAAATGGCCCCTGCTGCTTGTTAAGGTCTAAGAAGATGGAAAAGAAAGAGTCTGGTTGCTGAAACGAGACCCCTCGCTCTAATTCAGCCGGGTTTTCCCCCGAAGAGAGACAGGCACGGTTTATTTAACCCTGTAGTCTGCACACAGTCCTTTCACCTCTTACGGTCGGAGCACATTCCAACGATATTTTCAGGATGGAATAGCCCACCGTTCAGGGGAGGGAAGAACCGTACTGTGATGTGTGTGACCAGGCCCGGGGGATCTGCTGCGGTTCCGCTCCTCATTGGTCCTGCAGAGGGAGAAATCGACCTTTATCTGGGAACGGGACGGCTGCCTGGCTTCTCATTCAGCCCGCTCGCAATCACCTATTTTAAGCCCATCCAAATTTAATGTTAACACAGAGGACAATGTTCGCATACTTTCACGTACTGTAGCGCCCCCGCCCCCCCCTCTGACCCCCCCCCCCAGACAGGGGAACCTGAGGAGTCATCACTGCCAGGGCCCTCTCTATGACAGGAACTCCTCTGGAAGCTCACGCTGAACATGGAACCAAAACTGCACCTTATCTTACTGGCAGTTTAGCTCTTGTTTATGGAGAATCCCTTGGAGACGAACGTCAGCAATAAAAGAATGTGCGAAGACAAAGAACAGCTTGCAGGGAGTGTGTGTTTGTGTGTGTGTGATTGCGTGTGCATGCATGTGTGTGTATGTGTGATATATCGGTGCGTGTGCATGTGTGTGTGTGTGATATATCTGTGCATGTGTGTGTGTGTATGTGTAATGTATCTGTGCGTGTGTGTGTATATGTGTGATATATCTGTGCGTGTGTGTGTATGTGTGATATATCTGTGTGTGTGTGTGTGTTTGTGTGATATATGTGTGCATGTGTGTGTGTGTATGTGTGTGTCATGTGTGTGAGTGCCCTGGCTCGTCACAGCCACGCCCTTCCCGTGCTGTCTCCCTGTCGTGTTCCTCCAGAGGGGACGGTAGAGCGGTCCCAGAGCGCCCGTCCAGCTGGGCTCTCAGTGAGGGTGTCTGTGCCCCCCTCTCCCCCTCTCCAGGTCCTGAAGTGGGTGGAGGAGACCGTCCAGGCCCTCAAGGTCCATCTGCTCTCGTCCAATCACGACAGCGCGCAGGAGAATCAGTGGGAGGTGCCCTTCGACCCCAGCCTCAGAGAGGTCACCGTGTCACTCAGTGGCCCCGCCCCCCAGATCCAGCTCCAGGACCCCCTCGGTGAGTCTCCAGCCCCCTGGTATTCAGTAAGCGTCCACCCTCCTGGCAGACCCGAGGACAGCACGTTGACGTGTGTGAATGTGTTCCAGGCCGGACGGTCGGCGTGGAGGAGGGGCTCACCGAGCTGCTGAACATCCCCAACTCTGCCCGTGTCGTCAACCTCAAGTTCCCACGGCCGGGAGCCTGGACTCTCAAGGTAAACCCTGACCCCCTGACCCCCCCCCCCCCACTCCTTCTTCTCTGTGGTGTGGTGCACGCTGGAACAAGTGAGCTTGTCTTTACCCAGACGAGCTGTGGAGGACGCCACACTCTGAGGGTGACGGGAGTCAGCAAGCTGGACTTCAGAGCCGGGTTCTCCAGCGTGCCTGTCTCTGAGTTTAACCACACGAGGGAGAGACCTATAAAAGGTGATTTCTGTTTCCACATGGTTTTATATCATCACACACATGATCTATAATAAGAAAATAGTATATGTACATGTGTATTGAAGTTTCAAATGGGCACGTTGGTATGGCTCTGTGGTGGGCTATTTGACTGCAGATCAAGAGGTCCTAGGTTCAAATTCCTCCTGTATGTCACTTTAGATGACTACAATAGATCTCTAAACAACCACAGAACATGAGCTATAATATACAGTATATTTAGGGGGAGTGTCTCATGTGTGGTTGGTGTCATAGATATATATAAACACTAGATGTCTTATGGCGGAGTCAAGAATGTCTGCACATGGCGTACTTCTATTCTTAAAAGAAAACAAAAACATAATTATTCATAAGTATTCAGTGGCATAACGACATCTCTGATGTTGATAACAAACCAAACCGTTTCAAAATCGGTTGAAAATTGAGCAAGTTATGGTCATTTACAAAGTACATGTAGCACCAACACAATGTTATGGGTGAGCGAGTTGACTGTAGCAAGATGGCCGCCGTGTGCGGACGTTCTAGACTCCGCCGTAAGACATCTAGTGTTTATATATATCTATGGTTGGTGTCCCAGGTGTCCCGGCCCACGTGCTGCTGAAGTGTACGGGTCTGGAGGCTCCGGGCCTGCTGAGCTACGTGGAGCTGGTGTCTGGATCAGGGCGCTCCATCCGCACGCTCCCTGTGCCCCTGCCCTCTGACGGGGGCCGCCGGGGGCTCTGGGCGCTGCCTGAGTTCCGGACCCCCTCACAGAGCTTCTTCCTCAAGGTGACGGGCAAGGACGAGGAGGGCTACCGCTTCCAGAGACTGTCCAGTGTGTCCTACACCAACATCATCCCAGGTAGGACCCTCCCAACTCCACCCCACCCCTGTGGTCACCTGAGTTCCAGTCAACCTCTGACCTCTGTCCCCCCCCCCCCCCCACCCGACACAGACCCCCCTGCGGTGAGCATGCCCACTGCGGTGAAGGGTTTTTACATGCAGCCCGCTGTCATTGGCTGCTCTGTGGACAGCGACGTTCCCTATAGGCTGAGGTTCACCAGGGACGGGCTGACCCTGGGAGAAGAGAAACAGTTTCAGTGAGTCTACTTCTTGTGTTGGACATGTCTTCCTGAACTTTACAGATAATGAGGTAACTGACTGGTATTTGTGTGCTGTTGCCAGGGCTACAACACATTAGTGCTGACAATGCCTGCTGCATTTTATTGGTGCATCAATCAGGAAACGGGTATACACAAAAGAGTCTGTGTACATTACACGTTTCACTATGTCATCTTGGAAACAAAATTAAGAACGCCTTTTATTCCCCTGACACTCTGTTTTGAATTACATCCCTGAACCGAATCAGGCGCTTGTTGAAAAGTATTTCTGTTCCATGTACCAGCCAGGCTAGTGGTGTGTGATCTCAGATAGGGTTCCCATGAGAACTCTCCTGGTCACATGACTGATCCCTGTTGACGATTGGCTCCCAGGTTTTCGGCCAGAGCATCATGGGAAATCCCCCAGGCCTCAGGCGATGACGAGGGCGCGTATGAGTGTGTCGCTCAGAGCAGCGCTGGGCTGGGACGAGCCCTCACACAGCTCACGGTCAGAGGTATGTCAAACACATAAACACGCACACACACATGAACAAATTCACGGACTCGCAGACCACAGAGGTAGCGAAATGTTGAAATCCATCCCAGAAATCCTTATCTCCGTTTAATACACCCCGCCTTAACACCGTACTGTAAGAGCCGCATCAGACGATCTCGTAGGTTTGGTGTCTCACGATGCTCACTGTGTCCCCCCCGATGTCTCACGATGCTCACTGTGTCCCCCCCGATGTCTCACGATGCTCACTGTGTCCCCCCCGATGTCTCACGATGCTCACTGTGTCCCCCCCGATGTCTCACGATGCTCACTGTGTCCCCCCCGGTGTCTCACGATGCTCACTGTGTCCCCCCCGGTGTCTCACGATGCTCACTGTGTCCCCCCCGGTGTCTCACGATGCTCACTGTCCCCCCCCCGATGTCTCACGATGCTCACTGTGTCCCCCCCGATGTCTCACGATGCTCACTGTGTCCCCCCCGATGTCTCACGATGCTCACTGTGTCCCCCCGCGACACAGAACCTCCTCCGGTGCTGAAGGCCCCCGTCAACATCACCTCGTCCGTGGGGAGCACAGCCACCCTGTCCTGCCGGGTGGAGGGGTCCATGCGCCACAACTTGACGTGGTGGAGGCAGGGGCGGCCTCTCCTGGCCCGGGGGGGCAGGGTGAGGACGCTGGGGGATGGCTCCTCCCTGGAGGTGAGCGGGGTGAGGCTCCAGGATGCGGGGGAGTACCAGTGCGTGGCCACCAATGCCCACGGAGACAGCAGGATCTCCTTCTGGCTCCTGGTCCCAGGTACGGGTCTGGGTGCCTCCGCACGGCATTCATCTGCTGGAACGTTTAGCCAGGCTGGCTTCCTCCTTCGAGACCTCTTGTCATCTGGTTTCCATCTCAGCCCAGCTCCTACCCCCCCCTCCCCCCTCCCCCCACACCCTCTCACACACACACAAACACCCATACTACCCCGTACATGGACTTGTTTCCAGTCACAGCATGTTACTCATCAGCCAGATTTATGTGCTAGAAAAAGAAGAAAAAAAATGGTGGCTTCTATCATGGCCATATTCTCAGACGCTTGTAACGTGTTTGCAAACGACCGGACAAATGTGGAACATGCCTGATGTAGCCTGATGACGTCAGCTCCTTGCCAGGCTGCGGCCCCGTGTGTCAGAGCTGTGCCGTGGCTCTGCCACTAGAGCTGTGACCTGGCCCTGACTCACCATACCGCTCCTGTTCCCCCCCTGCAGAGGCTCCCTCTGTGGTGATTCAGCCCCAGGGCCAGGCCTTCTCTTTGGGGGACGAAGTCCGGCTCGCCTGCTCCGCCTCTGGATCCCCCTCGCCCCAGCTTTTCTGGAGTCATGGAAACCTCTTCCTTAGTCATCGTCCGAGGTACGGGAACCCTGCCCTCTCAACACCTCCAGGAAGTTAATTTGACCCAACATGCATGTCAGATCCTGTCGGCCCAATCCTTAAGTGTTATAATCTCAACAAAACAAAAAACTACTCCCAGACTTCCAGTCTCTGAATGTTTCTACTGTACATAACATATTCAAAAGAAATCAGCTTCAAGCTAACCCTGAAATGTGTTTTGGAATAAAAGCAGGGACTGTAGTGATTAATTGAGACATCTGTCTTTTCCATTCTATATAAGATCAACAAACTGTAACTCCCTGATGTCGGTTTGATTTGATGCAGATTGACTCTGACCCAAAAAGGAGTCTTGACCATCTCTAACGCCCAGCCTCAGGATTCTGGGAACTACACATGTCTGGCGACCAATGAGGCTGGGACTTCCTCTCAGTCAGTGACTCTGACATTTGCAGGTAGGAACCCAGGAGCTGCGAAAACACTGTTCCACACGGGAGTTGAAAAAATGCATTTGTTTAGCAGACTCTCTTATCCGAAGGGACGTACATTTAAACCTGCAGTCTCCTGATCTAGTACATAGTTTAATGGCCATGTACCTTGGCAGTCTCTCCTACTGGGGTTACATTTGGTTTTCTCCGCAAGTTTCATTTTTAACAACATAGTATATCCGTCAAGATACCCAGCAACTGGCTGGGTGCAGCTCCTCAGCCAGCTGTCCCTCTGCCCCGGTCCCCTCTGACTGACACTCCCTCTCTCTGTTGACGCACAGGGAGATGTTAGTCAGCTCTATATTTAACCTGTCGCTTCCCCACTGTCCAGTCGATTTAAATGAATTCAATTCACATATTCTGGTATTTTTATCGGGTGTTGAATTGCTGGGATGTCTGGCCGTTTGGTGGGTGATTCAAGTCTTTTAATCAAGTTTATGAGTTAAGCTCTGTGTGTGTGTGTCCCTCCTCTCCCCTACAGAGGTCCCGCGTGTTGTGGCCAAGCTCAAGGTGGTCCTGGTGGCTGTTGGGGGGGATGCCACCCTGCAGTGCCTCGCCACAGGTGCCCCCCCTCCCAAGCTCCACTGGTTTAAAGGTAATGACTGCCTGTTCATGTGAGAGGGATTCGTGAAGGATCCGTGGGTATGTGCTGGAGGGATAGCCTAACGTTCCATGTGTGTGTGTGTGTCCTGCTGTGTGTGTGTGTGTGTGTGTGTGTGTGTGGGGGGGGATGTTCCAGGGGACTTGCAGGCGGGCTCCGGGCCGTTCGCTGAACAGGATGATGAGCGCGGCGTGCTGCTGATCCGAGGGGCGCAGGTGATGGACGCGGGCCGCTACAGGTGCGAGGCTCGCAGCTCCGCTGGAACCTCCTCGGACACCGTCACTCTGGAGGTCGGAGGTGAGGGCGGTGGCCATCTTAGACTTGCTCACACACTCTCACATTAACAGGGACAACAGACTTGCATATTTCCTATTTCAGGCCTGGCGTTTCAGCACAGCTATACTTAGTTCCAGGAGGTTCTATTGGAGCTCATGCGGGGTGTGCTGTTCTTCCTCTCATCAGAGGGACCCGTGTTTCACGAGGCGCCGGGTGACATCACGGCCAGCGTCGGCGAGAACGTCACCATACCCTGTGTCGCCAGGGGTTTCCCGTTGCCCGCGGTGACGTGGCGGAGAGAGGACGGCAGGCGGGTCCAGACCAGGTCTGGTAGCCAGGGCGGAGCAGAGCAGCTGGGGATGGGATATCTGCAGATAAACAGTGAGTTACACACCCCTCACCCCCCGTCTCTCCCCCCGTCTCACCCTGAGCCTGGCCCTCACAGCAGATCCGCCCTGAGCCCGGTCCTCACAGCAGATCCGCCCTGAGCCCGGTCCTCACAGCAGATCCGCCCTGAGCCTGGTCCTCACAGCAGATCCGCCCTGAGCCTGGTCCTCACAGCAGATCCGCCCTGAGCCTGGTCCTCACAGCAGATCCGCCCTGAGCCTGGTCCTCACAGCAGATCCGCCCTGAGCCTGGTCCTCACAGCAGATCCGCCCTGAGCCTGGTCCTCACAGCAGACCTGCCCCTCCTTTGGCCTTGTCTGACTGGCATTGTTGAGATTCCCTGAATGAATATAAACGTGTATATATAGAGAAGGTGGAGCCCCCCCCCCCCCCACATAAGATTCAGTAAACGTTTTCTTAAGAATGTGAATGGAACCCGATCGGCTTGGCTCTGCTTCAGGAGCGTAGAGTTTCCCCTCTTCTCTCTCTCTCTCTCTCTCTCTCTCTCTCTCTCTCTCTCTCTCTCTCTCTCTCTCTCTCTCTCTCTCTCTCTCTCTCTCTCTCTCTCTCTCTCTCTCTCTCTCTCTCTCTCTCTCTCTCTCTCTCTCGGAGAGGGGGCGATCCAGGCCAGTGTAGAACTGAGAGAGAGGTGGTTGGGTTTGGGTCCTCCTGTACGCGCTGGACAGCTCTTGGCCCACGTCTTGGCAGAGAAGAACTGACCCTAAACGCTTATGGGATGTGTTTTGTTTTATTGGAGTAGCACCAGTAGTATTTTCATTGTACATCTATGGGACCATCTGGGGGCGACCTGATTTGCTCAGCCCGCAGCAGATGGCTGGTGTTTACCTTGCATTTAGAAGAGATCAATCCCCTTGCCATTGGCTGTAAACATGTCAGATATGTAAAGCTTTCTCAGATATGACCCTCCTCTGGTGTTTACCTCATCCCCTATCTACACACTGAACGCCGGGCTACACAGATCTGTCTTCATGTGATCTGAGCAGAATCTGCTTCTTAGGAAACGCCGTACACATGGGCACAGCTGCAGCACATTACACCCAAATTGCATGTTCATGTTTTGACTTATACAAATGGCTTGATAATTCAACACATTTAAATAAGGTACGCTATTGAGCTCTGGTCCAATATGTTTATCTTGTACGTCATCACTTGTAGATAAATGTATAGATGACCTTTCTCATATTTAGCTCAACAGGACATTCATTGGCCTCTCTACACATATGTGGGGGTATATGACAATTAATATGAGGGTTCTAACTGACTGTGTGTGTATTTGCAGGCGTTTGGCTGGATGATGAAGGTCTGTACATCTGTGAGGCTAAGAACCAATTTGGGACTGTCAGGACTGAAGTGAGCGTCACCGTAACTGGGCTAGGTATGACCTAGATCTCCCCTCTACTAGTTCCCCTCGCTATGCCAACGGCTCTCCACGGAGACCCGTCTGATAATAGCTGATATGTATCCTCCTCTGTTTACCCAGCTGCTGGAGTTATATCTGGGTTGTATCTCGATGATATCCTCCTATTCGTTCCTCAGAGCCCCCGGTCCTGGCCCAGGGAGCCCCAGTCCTGACCACCAGAGTGGGCCAGTCACTCAGTATCCCCTGCATGCTGCTGGATGGAATCCCCCTGCCTGAACGTCACTGGAACCACAACGGCAAACCAGTAAGAATGGACAAATTCAGTGGTCTCCTTATGTCATTTTAATTGTTCATTCGGAAGACGCTTTTATTCTGAAACTCGGCTGTTCAGTCAAGCGAGCCCATCCCCAGCTATACGGGGACGGACGGATGTGTCCCATAATATGTGTGGTTGCCGTGGTTGCCGTAACGCCAGCGTGTGCTCTCCTGTAGTTGCAGCTGAGCGGCCGGGCCTTCCTGCGGAGCGACGGCAGCCTTCACATCGAGAGGACCGCCCAAGGGGATTCTGGGAGTTACGTCTGCACGGCGGTGAACGTGGCGGGCTCGGTCAACATCTCCGTGAGCCTGGAGGTCCACGGTGAGAGCTCCGCCTCCTCTCTGCCATAGCTCCGCCCCCTCTCTGCCATAGCTCCGCCTCCTCTCTGCCAGAGCTCCCCCTCCTCAGGGCCGGCCAGGGTCCACCACACACAGACATGCTCTTTAGACATGCTAACAATGTGCTGACTGTGGAGAAAAATCCCATGTATCAGAATTGACCTCCGGCCATCATAATACAGACAGGATTCCTTACTGCCAGCCATGTTTTAGTGAAAGGGGCTTCTGTGTTCCGTACTCTTAGTAATGGATGACCCCGATGAAGGGTCTTCATCGGGTTGTAATGAAGACATGCCCCCTGGTCTGACCTCTGAACTCTGCTCCCGGGCTCTGGCTGGGTGTCCATGTCGTAGAAACAGCTGAAACATATTGGATGTGCTCTACTTTCACAGTACCCCCTGAGATCAACAGCGGCCCGTACGACTACACAGCCAGCGAGGGCGTGGCCATCACCCTGTCGTGTGAGGCCAGTGGCGTTCCCATGCCAACTGTAACCTGGTCCAAGGTAACGTCTGTTTGGTTTTGTTCAAAGGCAACACTTCACAAATGACTGTTTTGACCCACATTCCCTGAAATTCCTTTAGTAACTTCACACATAGAAATATCCTGGTGACTGCTGTTATTGTTAATCGGTCTTAAGATGAATGACCGTTGAGATCATATAAATCAACTGTAAACAAATGTAGCTTGACTGTTTTTCCTATATCATTTTCCTCTAGTAGGGGCATGCCTTGTGCATTCTGCCTTGTGCGTTCTGTCTAGCATGTTTCTGTCAGGTGAAATTGGCACTGTAAAAGCCACCTCGTTAAAGAGGATAAGTACACGTGTGTGCCTGCCTGTGTTTGTACTTCAGTTAAAGAGAGAGTTTCAGGAGAAGGGGCTCTGTAATTACAGGCGTCATCAGAAGTGAGTCTCTGAACTTGCCTTGTAGCGTGTTCCTGTGCTGTTGCATGAGTCCAGTCCTCACACTGCTCTCTCCCCTCCCTCTCACAACTCCTCCGCCCCCCAGGGTCGACAGGCCTTGCCCAAGGACAGGACCCTCCCCCAGCCAGACCAGGCTGGCAACCTCCACCTCCCCAACCCCACCCTCCAGGACGCTGGCCTCTACACCTGCACGGCCAGCAGTGCTGTGGGCTACACCAGCAGGGAAATGCAGCTCAGCGTCAACAGTAAGGAGCACACATCCTCACCCACACACCCGGCCTGCTTTGGCCTCCTGCTGTTTGAGAAATTCCTCATCGTTTGAGAAACGCTGAGTCATGGATTCATGGCCTCGGCCGATTACGTAGACATTTAATGAACTGAAATTAAATATCTAAAAATGTCAGATCAGTCAATGGAATCTTTACTGTTTCTTCTTTCTCAGCCAAACCGAAGATAATGGGGGTGAGCGGTCATGGCAACACGGTAAACATGGCTGCCGAGGTGGGGTCCGAGGTGGTTCTTCCCTGTGAGGTCCAGGGAAGCCCCTCCCCCCTGATCACATGGACCCGTGACGGACAGCCCATCCCTCCAGTCACGGCGTGGTGAGAGAAAACCGCCTCGCCGTCCCTCGTTCCAGACCCTCACTAACCTGCTCTGCTAACGACCACCATCCCACTGTTAACGAGGCCCTTTGATTGAATCCGGCTGCTCTCCCAAGCTGCCATGAACGTTCTGAGATCATTTAGAGGTGCCTTTAAAGGCAGACAGACTGGCTTAGTGTTGATGAGCAAAGAGCAGATCAGAGTCAAGTAGAGGCAGCCATTTGGTATAGAGCACAGCAGAGCAGAGCAGAGCAGTGTGTAGCAGAGCAGACAGATCTGTGTAGATGTAAGGAGGCTCTCTGAGAAGGA
Organism: Osmerus mordax; assembly: GCF_038355195.1. Taxonomy (NCBI): domain Eukaryota; kingdom Metazoa; phylum Chordata; class Actinopteri; order Osmeriformes; family Osmeridae; genus Osmerus; species Osmerus mordax. The sequence goes on along the minus strand of NC_090073.1, from coordinate 8,488,901 downwards.
ACATCTGGTTCTCCATGGATGTGTGATGTGGTCCGTCTGGATGTGTCTGCCCCGCTGTCTGCTGCCGAGTGTGGGGCACACACCCGAGCTGACAGAGACCCCCGGGCAAGACCACCAGACCACCAGACCACCAGACCACAGTCACTGCATGGAGACGAGGGCAGGGAGATGACTGGAGTCTGGAGAGGGAGGAGGAGGAGGGAGAGACGTGCGTGAGGCCAGGATGTGGGTGAGGGGAGGGAGGGGAGGGGACGGAGGGGGGGGCAGGTGGATGGGGGGAGGGGGGGGGAGGGGAGGGGGGGGAGGGAGGTACGCCAGCGAAACGAGAGGAAGAAACTGTCCCGTTTGACGTTCGGTCCCCTGTGGATCTCCTGCCATAAAACAACATGTTGACTCTTTACCGTGCCTGTCTGATGAGAATAGCACACCTCCACAACCCCCCCACCCCTCCACACTCCCCTCCCCCAATACTACAGCCCAGCCAGGGAGACCAGAGGAAGCTGATAATACCTCAGCATGTCTGGGGAGTGCCTCCCCCCCCTCAACTGCCCTCCCTACCACCATCACCACTGGCCTCCCCCCTCCACCACAGGCCTGGTGGTGAGACATTAGGCCAAGCTGGACTCCCCCTTCCCACAGCCCACAGCCCACCCTGGGTCTTCCTCCAGGGTCAGAGGAGCTGCTGTCAGCCCAGCCTGAGTTAGGAGAGCTGGGGTGACCTCCAGGGTCAGGGCGACTGGGTCTACCTTCACGATCCGCGGGGCTGGGTCTACCTCCATTGTCAAGGAAGGCTGGATATACTGCCAGGGTCAGGACTCCCCGGGTCTGCCTCCAGGAGAGCTGTTGTCAGCCCTCACTGGCTCTCCCAGTGTGCTCCAGCCAGGCTGGGTCAGTCTGAGTACACACAGGTGCTGACATCAGTGTTGGGAGGAGTAGGGGCTGGCTGGATGGGGCCGGGGGCTGCCTCTGGTCCCCTGTGAGGGTGCTGCTCTGACCTGGCCCCGACATGCTGCTGGTGCTAGGGGTTGGGGGAGAGGGCAGAGGGAGTTTAGACCTCCATGTGCCGTGTCGAAATACAGAAGTCTTTGTGTTTCCAGGCCTTTCCACTTAACACGTGTTATTGTTGTAAGTTAGTTGCTTAGGAGACACACTTATCTTAGATAAATCCACGCCTGTGTTTAGATTGGTGTCGTTGTATCTGTTTATGAAGCTGGACAGCATCTGAAGCAGGTTTTTGTTATCAAGTTATGACGGATTTTCAGTTCCCATTACTGACATGCGTAATTATGAATGCATACGTAGATACACGTACAACACCAAGGTACTTGTACACACACACACACACACACACACGAGCCTGTACAAACTCACCTGTTAGTTTGGGCTCACACTAACTCATATACAAGCTTGTAGATCGTAACTATGTTTTTCTGACCCCTGACCCCTGACCTCTCCCCAGGTTCAGTGTGCTTGCCTCCGGCTCTCTGAAGATCTCCGACGTGCGTCTGAGTGACAGTAAACGCTACACCTGCTCAGCGGCCAACCCAGCAGGGAATGTGTCCCTGAGCTACAACTTAAACATCCAAGGTACATTTACATTTTTTATTTTTTTTTTTTGTCATTTAGCAGACGCTCTTATCCAGAGCGACTTACAGTAAGTACAGGGACATTCCCCCCGAGGCAAGTAGGGTGAAGTGCCTTGCCCAAGGACACAACGTCTTTTTTTGTGGGGGGTGACGAGGAATCGAACCGGCAACCTTCTGATTACTAGCCCGATTCCCTAACCGCTCAGCGGTTACCTCTCATCCCCAGGCCTGAGTCCTCATTCATGTTTCGCTAAGTCTGAGGCTGAACATGTAAACATTCACATTACATTCTAGTCATTTAGCCTGTTATATTCAGGGGTGTAGGTTACATTTTTTGATGACAAATGTCCACCCCGCTTCCTATTAAGAAAAGTATATTTAACGGCTGTAACCTTAAAAAAAAAATACAAAAAAAGCTGTCCAACCCACATTTGAAAACAAACCTACGCCCCTGGTTAGATGCACCGTATTTTGTTTTTTTCCTCAGCCAAACCCAAGATCCAGGCCGGGCCGTCGGTGCTGAAGGCTCTGATTGGCCAGACGGTGACCCTGCCGTGCGTGGTCCAGGGGGAGCCCCGGCCGCAGGTCCGCTGGTTCCACGACGGGCGCCTGCTGGAGACCAGGGAGGTGGCGGCCCTCAGGATCCAGAGGGCCAGCCTGGCCGACCAGGGCAGCTATAGCTGTGTGGCGGAGAACAGCGCGGGGCAGGATACCCTGCTGATACAGCTGGAAGTGCTGGGTGAGTCCACAGAACCACCAACCATCACATCACGCACAGAACCAGCACCAACCATCACATCAGACACAGAACCACCAACCATCACATCAGACACAGAACCAGCACCAGCTCACCTTGTCACCAGCATCAGTAGGCTTACTCCTCATATACTGCTGCGCACACACCAGACTAAAAACGAAACTAGTTTTTGGGGGGATTCAGTCAGTGTGATGATGTTGACATGGGTTTGCAGTGTCGCTGGTTCATCACAGTAGAGAATACAAGGTTTTAGTCATGAGCTCCAAGTCCAGCTTCCCCTGGCTGAGAACCAGAGCTAACAGGCAGAGCTCAACCCAGGAAGATCCGGGATCTTATGACGATTCGTTTTCTGGAGGCAGAACCAGCACGGTTCGAGAGGATCTACGACCATGACAGACTGACCTCTGTACTAGCTGATCAGTTGACCGAGCTGCCCTTTGACCCTGAAGGTCAGGGCTGGGTGAGGATGGTCCCAGAGGAAGCCGGGACGCGGGGTTAATGAGGGAGCAGAGGTCAGAGGTCACATGACTCATCATGTCAGGGCAGAAAGAACAGTGTTCTGCCTCACCTCTCAGATTAACCCTTTCACTAACGCTCTGCCTAAGGCTAAAGTAGACTGGAGTCAGTCCGTTTCGCACTTACATACTTCGTTAGGATGGTCCTTACTCCCTAAGTTGGAACTGGACTCGTATGACCCCTGCCGTAAGACAAAGCTAGCCCTGTGTCTAATGGTGTAAGCAACCCTTCCCGATCTAACCACTTCCTGTTTCCTCAGATCTAACCACTTCCTGTTTCCTCAGATCTGACCACTTCCTGTTTCCTCATCTCTCCACAGAGGCTCCGTCCTTCGCCGAGGCTGGTGACGTCGTCATGGAGATAGTTGCTAACAGCCAGGTGCTCATCCCCTGCCCTGCTCAAGGTACGACTCCGATAGGGATGAGTCACTGGACGCCGTTTCCCAGCACACTGTTCCGTACCTTCAGCCCCTCTCTTGCCATCGCCATCATCGCCACATCGCTTGTAGCGATGTGGCGACCCCCCCGTCAGACTGACGGCGTGGTTTCTTCCAGGCTTGCGCCTTCGCTCTTTCTACTGTAGCGTGTTGGCGAGGACAAGGTAACACTCACCACGGCTGGGGGAGGCCGGCTTCATCAGAAGACTTGGCCCGAGAATGAGCGTGTGTTTATTTACATCTGTGCCGAGCATTCATTCATGTGTTCTAGCGCCCTCCCTCACCCCCCCCTGACAGGGTGAGTAAATAGCTGTTGTTTGTGTGGGGCCTCGCCATGGCAACGGGACATATTTGGGAAGGTGAGGAGAGGGTGCGCTACGTGAAGCAGCAGCTGGAAGCATGCTCGGCCGCCCCCCCCCTCCCCCCTCCCCTCCCGCCTCCTCCTCCTCGCTGGCCCACATCTGCTTTCCTCTGCAGTGGGCCAACGGAGAGAGGAATCCTAATTACAGGCCGCTGCTGGAATAATGTACAGAGATGTCTGCAGGGATCTTCCACACAGGAGAGGAGGAGGAGGAGGAGGAGGGAGACAGGTTACTCCGGTCCTCCTGTAGCTCAGACAGGCAGACAGGAAGACAGGCAGACAGGCACGCAGACAGACAGGAAGACAGGCAGACAGACAGACAGACAGGCAGACAGGCAGACAGGCAGACAGGCAGACAGGCAGACAGGCAGACAGGCAGACAGGCAGACAGACAGACAGACAGACAGGCAGACAGGCAGACAGGCAGACAGGCTCCTTATGTCCTTTCTTTACCCCAAGACAGACAGACATGCTATACCTACACATCCATAAGGAGAATGATGTCCACCAACTACAAAACTATAACAAATTACTGTAATTATAACTACATCACTATAATTATGTTATAATTGTATATGTAGATATTTTAATGTTCATGGCAGAGGTGAAGCTATGCTTGGTGAAATCTAAATAGACTCTAAGACTTTAATGATATAATTTAACATCTAAACGGAACATCTGCCTGCATTTCCTCCCAGCAGTGATGTCATAAATTAGAGTCAGAGCTCTCAAACTGTAAACATGTGCTCTGCGTAGGAGTGGCTGATAACAGTGCCTCTGGTCTCTCTGTGTGTTTCTGGATGCGGTATGACATTAGTTAAGCTTCTCCTAAGCTTCTCTGGATTTCTTGGCCAGGCTGTGTCTCAACCTCTCTCTGGTGGACTAGAGAGAGACCAGGACCAGTGTGGGGGGTGTGTGTGTGTGGGGGGGGGGGGGAAGCGCCCCCTAGTCCTCACAGGCCTCCTCCCCTTCCAGCCCCACCAGGTTTCCCAGCCCCCCCCCCCCCCGCCTTCCTGAGTAAAGCTCCAAACACATCTGTTTTAAAAGCCAGAGAGAACACACCAAATGCTTTGAACCACAGCCTCGACCCTCTCCTGCTCTCGCTGCCTAATCCCTGACCCATTATCCCTGTCGTAAATCTGTGACGTTACCACTTGAAATCAGACGTACGGCGACGTGTGTTTGTCATAGGTGGGGTGTTCCAGGACCTTGTGTTGTCCTAGCTCAGGCTCAGAGAGGACTCTGAGGAACTCTTTTGGCACAGCTGCCCTACTGCCCCCGCTGTCCAGTAGATAAATGTAGAGCTGGCACCTTTCATCCTGGGCTCCTTGCCCACTCAATCCTCCTGGAGAAAGGAAGAGCGACTGCAGTGTGTTTTACCTCGGTCGACCCAAGTTCGTTAGAAGCCTTCAGGTGTGTTCACCCAGCTCCCTGTCCTCTCTCTCCACCCCCCCACAGGTTCTCCTCCAGCCAAGGTGCGCTGGTTCCGGAACGGCTTGGAGATACACGCCGACCAATCAGAGCTCTCCGTGACGGCGGACAGCTCTCTTCTCATTGGCTCGGCGTCGGCCAGTCACAGCGGAGACTACAAGTGCGTGGCCACTAACGAGGCGGGATCTGCTGAGAGGAAGGCGAGGCTGAAAGTGATTGGTGAGACGTCATTAACCAATCACATCTCCTCTGAGGCCTGAACTCAAACAGGGGTTTGTTCTCTATGGTGACGGTTACCAGGGTTCCCAGCCTGTTGTGATTGCAGATGATTAACTGTCAGCTATATATCAGCGACCACGAGGAAGTTTGTCTCGTGCACATAATTTACAGGCTTAACACTTATTAACAGGGCAGACAAGTTAGACTTAGAGAATATAAGATGAAAATGAAACTATTTAGACAATAGCTTTGTTAACAGTATACAGTATTTATCTAGTAAAAAATATACTGATAGAAAAAATACATCTTAAGAATAGTGCTGTTGAATTAGCCTCTCTTCTGCTTCCATCCAGTTCCTCCAGAGATCCAGGATGATGGACAGGCCTTGAACCTGACCGTCACCCTGAAACAGCCCCTGACCCTGGGCTGTGATGCCTTCGGCATCCCCTCCCCCTCCATCACCTGGAGCAAAGATGGCCGTCCTGTAAGTCATCTGCTCAAGCATACCTAAAGGCTTACAAACATGATGCCTTCTAGCATTCAGTAGTCGATCCAGACATACAATACCAGTCAAAAGTTTGGACACATTTTCCCATTCGGGACTCAATCGTATTCTATATCAGGGTGACACCTAGTGGATGCTTGGCCAATCACAGTCCCTGATCCTTTGACTCAGCAGTACATACTCCATAGTACTGACTCAGCAGTTAAAACTCCCTGGTGCTGGCTGTTTGGTAAAGACTCCCTGGTGCTGGCTGTGTGGTAAAGACTCCCTGGTGCTGGCTGTCTGGTAAAGACTCCCTGGTTCTGGCTGTGTGGTAAAGACTCCCTGGTGCTGGCTGTGTGGTAAAGACTCCCTGGTGCTGGCTGTGTGGTAAAGACTCCCTGGTGCTGGCTGTCTGGTAAAGACTCCCTGGTTCTGGCTGTGTGGTAAAGACTCCCTGGTGCTGGCTGTGTGGTAAAGACTCCCTGGTGCTGGCTGTGTGGTAAAGACTCCCTGGTGCTGGCTGTGTGGTAAAGACTCCCTGGTGCTGGCTGTCTGGTAAAGACTCCCTGGTTCTGGCTGTGTGGTAAAGACTCCCTGGTGCTGGCTGTCTGGTAAAGACTCCCTGGTGCTGGCTGTGTGGTAAAGACTCCCTGGTGCTGGCTGTGTGGTAAAGACTCCCTGGTGCTGGCTGTCTGGTAAAGACTCCCTGGTTCTGGCTGTGTGGTAAAGACTCCCTGGTGCTGGCTGTGTGGTAAAGACTCCCTGGTGCTGGCTGTGTGGTAAAGACTCCCTGGTGCTGGCTGTCTGGTAAAGACTCCCTGGTGCTGGCTGTGTGGTAAAGACTCCCTGGTGCTGGCTGTCTGGTAAAGACTCCCTGGTTCTGGCTGTGTGGTAAAGACTCCCTGGTGCTGGCTGTCTGGTAAAGACTCCCTGGTGCTGGCTGTGTGGTAAAGACTCCCTGGTGCTGGCTGTCTGGTAAAGACTCCCTGGTGCTGGCTGTGTGGTAAAGACTCCCTGGTTCTGGCTGTTTGCAGGTGGCAGAGTTCTCTGGAGTGTACCTCCAGAACGGGAACAGGCTGCTGAGGATCTACAGGGTCCAGGCAGAGCATGCTGGTCAGTTCTCCTGCGCTGCACACAACAGTGCTGGAGAGGCGCGGAGGAACTACAGCATACTGGTGCAAGGTGAGACCTGATGACACTTTGACCCTATATTAGAGGTCACATGCAAGGCAAATTATATACATTGGATGATGCACTTGTCTTTTTGACTTTTGGTGTGTGTGTGTGTGTGTGTGTGGCAGCTCCACCAGTGATCTCTGGTACCACGAGGCTACAGGAAGTGTCGGTGGTGTTGGGGCAGGAAGTCGAGTTCCAGTGTCGGGTCAGCGGGCGTCCAGCCCCCAGAGTGGAGTGGAGCCGTGATGGAGAGTGAGTCATCTTTTAATACAGGCTGGTTTGTCTGCTATGAATCTGAGAATGAGTCAGCATATTTTAAAACATTCTTCTTGGTCTGCCATGAAGGACAGTTATGCTCATGCTCCCTCCCTCTCCCCCTCCCCCTCCCCCTCCCCCTCTCCCTCTCCCTCTCCCTCTCCCTCTCCCTCTCCCTCTCCCTCTCCCTCTCCCTCTCCCTCTCCCTCTCCCTCTCCCTCTCCCTCTCCCTCCCTCCCTCCCCCCCCTCTCTCTCTCTCTCTCTCTCTCTCTCTCTCTCTCTCTCTCTCTAGAGTGCTGTCAAGGGATGGAGACCCCCATGTGGACTTCCTGGAGCAGGGCCAGGTGCTGAAGGTGCGCTCCGTCAGGCAGAGAGACCAGGGCCTGTACCAGTGTCTGGCCAGCAACAATGCAGGAACTCAACAACGCCAGTTCAGACTCAGTGTGCAAGGTAACACCTCGTCATGTTTCAGCTCAGTAATACTGTCACGCAGCCTTATCTGTACCTCTATGATGTCTTCTTAAATCTGGCCATCCCTCCCTCCCTCCCTCCCTCCCTCCCTCCCTCCCTCCCTCCCTCCCTCCCTCCCTCCCTCCCTCCCCTCCCCTCCCTCCCTCCCTCCAGCCCCCCCCTCCATCCAGGGTAGCAGTGACTCCTCCGAGGTGTCCGTGGTGCTTGGGTTCCCCACGGTTCTCTCCTGTGACGCGGAGGGCTCACCTGCGCCCAGCATCACCTGGCTGAAGGACAGCCAGCCCATCGTGTCCAGCGCCCAGCTCACCTACACTCAGGGGGGGCGGAGCTTGAGGCTGGGGGCGGCGCGGGGCGACAGCGCTGGCCTCTACACCTGCCGTGCCTCCAACCCGGCCGGCTCCGCCCACAAACACTACACAGTCACTGTACTGGGTGAGACAGAAGACCGTTGAATGCTGTCGATCCTCATTGTAGAAGCACACTGAGGCTGCGTTAAACCTCTTTGTAGAAGCATGGGATTTTAACAGTTAAACAGAAAGTCAAGTGATTCTGAACATGATTGTGTTTAATTAGTTCTTATTTCTGTCTGCTGTTTGGGTCAGTCCCTCCCCAGATCGAGGCGGGGGAATCGACGTTGCTCAGCTTCGGTGCCAGAGAGGAGAAAGTGAGGATCAACGGAACATTAACCCTGTCCTGCCTGGCCAAAGGCTTCCCTGAGCCCACCACCCAGTGGTTCAAAGATGGACAGGTGGGTGTCCATCTCTCTAAGTCCTCCCTGTGCAGTACTGAATGCTGTTGAGACGAGATGTCAGTGAGGGCTGTTGGTGTTCTGTTTCCTAGTTGCTGAGAGGAAGCTCCCATGCCGGTATCCATGCCGACGGTCACCTTCTCCACATAAGCTCTGCCATGCTGTCCCATGAGGGCCAGTACACCTGTGTGGTGACCAACACTGCCGGAGAGGATAAGAGGGACTTCCATGTCACCATTCAGGGTGTGTGTGTGCTTCAGGGTGTGTGTGTGCTTCAGGGTGTGTGTGTGCTTCAGGGTTGTTCAGAGACACGTCTGTCTGCATTGTCTGTTTGTAAATGGGAGTCAGGTGGCTGAGCGGTTATGGAATCGGGCTAGTAATCAGAAGGTTGCCGGTTCGATGCAATTGATGTTGTGTCCTTGGGCAAGGCACTTCAGCCTACTTGCCTCGGGGGAATGTCCCTGTACTTACCGTAATTTGCACTGGATAAGAGTGTCTGCTAAATGACTAAAAAAGTTATGTAAGTAAAGTAATTCCATACATCATGTCTGTGTCGGCCTGTGACTATGTTTCTATGTTTGTGTATTGACACATAATCCTCTCTCCAGTCCCTCCGGTCTTCCAACGGGTGACCCCGGGGTCTGCAGCCTGGGGTCTGGGAGAGGAGGAGGAGGAGGAGGACACGGAGGAAGGGATGACGAAGAAGAGAGAGGTGGTCCTGGGTCATCCTGTCAGCCTGTCGTGCGAGAGCAACGCCATCCCCCCGCCCCGCCTCAGCTGGTACAGGGAGGGCCGCAAGCTCTCCTCCGCTGACGGAGTCGTACTACTTCCAGGTTAAAGGAACTCCTTCCTGTTTGCGAGCCCAATCGCATTCTGCCATGGTGTATTACAACATGGCTGCTTGACACGGAAGCTCACAGAGGGGGGTACCTTGTGGGGGGTGTGTGTGTGTGTGGGGACCTCAGGTGGACAGGTGCTGCAGATCTCCCGGGTGCAGAAGGAAGATTCTGGAAAGTACACCTGTCAGGCAGTCAATGAGGCTGGAGAGGACCGCATGACCTTTGACCTGGAGGTGCTGGGTAGGAACAGCAAAACATTTTCCTTCATTGACATTTCCATCATCTAGTTTACGCTTGTATTCAAAGCGAGACGATCACCCTCACCTCTAGTTTCTTTGTGTTTCGACTAGTTCCCCCCGTGATCACTGGGGGTCTGGACTCCTTCATGGAGGAGGTGGGGGCTGTGGTGAACACCACGGTGTCTCTGCTCTGTGAGGTGACGGGCCACCCGCCCCCTGCTGTGTCCTGGCTTAGGGACGGCCAGCCCGTACGCTCAGACACGCACCACCTCGTCAGCAAGGACGGCACACAGCTGCAGGTTAGGAAACCAAGAAGGGTGGGAATCTCTTGGTACCTCACGGTTCGATTCGAATCGATTCTTGGGGTCACGATTTGATAAAAAATCGATTCACTATTTGTCCGAGATTTGGGGAAAGAAATCCCTCCCAAAATAATATATATATATATATATATATATATAAACAACTAAGAAAAAAAACATAATGAATTTGTTGTTATTCTAATACATTAGTGAATCGATCAGAATCGCTAGCAGACTGAATCCCGATTCAAATGTGAATCGAGGTTTTTCCCCACCCCTAGAAACCAACCAGTGTGTGTATACCAGTGTGTGTATATCCCAGTGTGTATATCCCAGTGTGTATATAGTGTGTATGAGCTGGTGTGTGAATGAGCCTGTGTGCGTACGGCGTTGTGATGCTGCGGGGTGCGTGTCTTGTCAGATCCTCGGCGTGCAGGGGGCAGACATGGCGGGCTATGTGTGCGTGGCCGAGAACAAGGTGGGCACCATGGAGAAGCTCTTCAGCCTCACTGTGCAAGGTGAGACCCAGCCCTTCCTCTCCTCCTGACCCCCCCCCCCCCCCCCCCCCCCCCCCGCCCTCTAGTGAAGGAGAAATGTCTCCTGTCATGTGGCATTGAGTCATATATCCTGTTCTTATAGAGGCCTTTTCAGATTAGGGCCGCATTATTTCAGTTACTTGACCTCCTCTGGACTAGCATTCGCAGTTTGAGCCGTTTTGGATTGGATGTAAGCGTGAATGCAGACGTGAGACGTGATGCAGAGGCCATGTTGTGCTGTGCAGTCCCTCCCAGGGTGGTGGGCCAGAGGGAGGAGGATGTGGGCGTGGTGGAAGGTCACATGGTGTCCCTGCTGTGCGACGTCCAGGCCTACCCCCCCCCTGAGATGACCTGGACCAGGGACGGAGAGCTGCTCCAGTTCAGCTCCGGCATACACATCCTACCGGGTCAGAGCCCACACAGCAACACACACCGCCAGACCACACCACACACACACTCTAACCCAGACCATACCACACACACACTCTAACCCAGACCACACCACACACACACTCTAACCCAGACCATACCACACACACACTCTAACCCAGACCACACCACGCACACACTCTAACCCAGACCATACCACACACACACTCTAACCCTGACCATAAACACACACACACTCTAACCCAGACCATAAACACACACACACTCTAACCCTGACCATGCCACACGCACACACACACACACTATCTGGATCTGGATTGGTGCCCTGTGTGGTGTGGTGTTGGAACGTAGACCTCCTCCATGTGTGTCTGCAGGGGGCCAGATGCTGCAGCTGCCCAGGGCCAGACTCGAGGACGCAGGCCAGTACGTCTGCACCGCCACCAACCCCGCTGGGCAGGACCAGAGGAGCATCCTGCTCACTGTCTACGGTGAGACACCTACTGGACACAGCTGTATACAGCTGCTGCTGGAGCTGAAAAGGAGCTGAGTTGATTCACTCTCCCCTCTCCTCTGTGATGTCATAGTGCTGCCCACACTGAAGCCCCGCCCAGCCTCTGAGTCAGAGGTCATGACCCCGCAGGTGGGCTCGTCCGTGACTCTGAGCTGTGAGGCCCGGGGCATCCCCGAGCCTGAGGTCACATGGTACAGGAACGGACTCCAGCTGGCGCCCGGCAACGGGCTGAAGATGGACCATCACCGTCTGGAGATCTTAGGAGTTCAGGTACACACACACACACACCTACACACACACCTACACACACACACACACACACACACACACACACACACACAGACAAGCACAGGTGTGATGACTGGATGTCTCTAGGTGGCTGATGGAGGAGTCTACACCTGCAAGGTATCCAACATGGCAGGCCAGGTGGATAGGACCTTCAGACTGACCGTGCATGGTGAGTCAGTCTGACCCTCTAGACGTGAAACACGCCCGCAGCTCCCGGGGGGCGTAACATTCTCAAGGTGTCCCTCTTCTTGGCTGCGTCCCCAGTTCCTCCAGGCCTGGAGGGGCCCACGCAGGAGAGCCTCACCCAGACCCTGGGCTCTCACGTCAGCCTGCTGTGCGAGGCCTCGGGGGTTCCTCTCCCCAGCGTCACCTGGCTCAAGGACGGCTCGCCCATCGGTGAGCGCACGTGACCAGAGCCTGTTCTTCAGCACGGCTGGGTCATGACACATGCATGTACAGTAATACAGTGTGAAAAGTGTCATCTTGAAGACCTACATGTGCAGGCTTGAACCTTCCATGTGTTTGTGTATGTGTGTGTGTGTGTGTGTGTGTGTGTGTGTGTGTATGTGTATGTGTGTGTGTGTGTGTGTGTGTGTGTGTGTGTGTGTGTGTGTGTGTGTGTGTGTATGTGTGTGTGTGTATGTGTGTGTGTGTATGTGTGTGTGTGTGTGTGTGTGTATGTGTGTGTGTGTGTGTGTGTGTGTGTATGTGTGTGTGTGTGTGTATGTGTGTGTGTGTATGTGTGTGTGTCATCCAGAGAGCAGTCTCCAGTGGCAGTGGGCCGTGCGAGGTAGCAGACTGGAGCTGGGGCCTCTCTCCCTGGCTCATGCCGGCACGTACACCTGCGTGGCCCAGAACAGCGAGGGAAGCACGCAGAAGGACTACGCCTTGGCAGTGCAAGGTCGTTACCTAGCTTCAGGCGCTACTGAAATCCCCTCGTTTAGCGTGGGTTATGTGACGTTACTTTGTTTTGTTTTTCTTCTGCCGCTCCAGTGTCTCCCACCATCCTGGAGTCCAGCCAGCCGTCGGACCTGAGCGCCCCCGTGGGAGAGCAGCTGATCCTGGACTGCCGGGTGACGGGGACCCCCCTCCCCCAGCTCAGCTGGCTGAAGAACGGGCGCCCCCTGGAGGACTCCGACACCCAGCACATCGAGTACGTCCCTCTGCCCCCCTTCCTCACCGGACTCCACTGTGCCGTGTGAGGGGGTCAGGGTTGATGTGTGTGTGGGGGGGTCAGGGTTCATGTGTGTGTGTGTGGGGTCAGGGTTCATGTGTGTGTGTGTGGGGTCAGGGTTCATGTGTGTGTGGGAGGGGTCAAGGTTGATGTGTGTGTGTGTGTGTGTGTGTGAGAGGTTGCCAAAGTTGATGTGTGTGTGTGTGTGGGGTCAGGGTTGATGTGTGTGTGTGTGTATTCAGGGTTGATGTGTGTGTGTTCTGTGCTGCAGTACGAGTCCTGACGGCAGCACCCTCACCCTTCTGGACGTGCGGAGGGAGGACTCCGGGACCTACACCTGCCTGGCCGTCAGCCCTGCTGGACAGGAGAGCAAGATCTACACCCTCCTGGTCCTCGGTCAGTCCTCCATCACCCACCACAGCTTTAACCTCTCTGTTCATCCTCTGTACGGGGTCGGTGATGAGTGTCTCCCCCCCCCCCCCCCCGCAGTGCCTCCCTCTATCTCGGGGGAGACGAGCGTCCCCAGGGAGGTCGTGACCCCCCAGGACAGCGTGGTGACCCTGGAGTGCCAGGCGGCAGGTCACCCCCCGCCCCAGATCAGCTGGCTGAAGGACGGCCGTCCCCTGCTCCTGTCCCCCCGCACACGCCTGTTGGCCTCCGACGCACTGCTCAGGTCCCACTCGCCAACGTGTTATCTGGCGGTACATTTTGACACGTGTCGTCTGACATGATGATGGCGTTTTGGGCTACACACTCAAAGGCATGTGTGTGTGTGTGTCCAGGATCTCTCCCGTGCAGCTGTCAGACTCGGGGGTCTACACGTGTGTGGCTCGCAGTCGTGCTGGTCTGGCTGAGCTCAGCTACGACGTCCAGGTCCAAGGTACCTTCACCTTCCTCCACCTCTCTTCCTCCACCTCTCCCTCCTCCTCTCTCTCCTTCCTCTCTCCACCTCTCTCTCCTTCCTCCACCTCCACCTCTCCCCGCCCACCCCCCCTCCACCAGTCAGCCCTGTCCTGAGGTGTCTCCCTCTGCCCCCCAGTGCCCCCGGGCGTGGACCGCGTGGAGCCGGTGGAGCCGGTGACGGTAGTGCAGGGCTCGCTGGTGACGCTGACGTGCGAGGCGCGGGGCGTGCCCCCGCCCTCGCTGGCCTGGCTGAAGGACGGCGGGCCGCTGGCCCTGCAGAGGAACCTGCTGCTGGACGGCCAGGAGACCAGGCTGCAGCTGGCCAGCGTGGCGCCCGCAGACGCAGGCCTCTACAGCTGCGTGGCCAGCAACCAGGCGGGCAGCAGTACCAAGAGCTTCAACCTCACCGTGCTGGGTACACACACACACACGCGCATTCATACACACACACACTGCATTTTGAGCCCTTTTTTTACGTTGACACCGAAGACGTAACCTTGTTGTGGTCTCAACACAGAGCCTCCGAAGATCTCCGTGTTGAGCTCGTCCCCTGAGGAGATGACCGTAGCGGTGGACAACACCCTGGAGCTGGAGTGTTCCGCGGAGGGCGTCCCCCCTCCTGCCCTGAGCTGGCTGAAGGATGGGCGCCCCCTGGAGGGCGTTGGGATAGTGCAGGAGGAGGGGCACTTCCTCAGGATAAGCAGCGTGAAGGTACGGGGGCTGGAAGCGCCTCCATGCTGGCTGTAACAGACGTCTGGATGTGTCCTACGACAGTACTGCTGATCTTGACCCGTCCCCCAGGTCAATGCTCTGCCTGTGTGTGTTGCTAGGTGGAGGACGCAGGTCTGTACACCTGTCTGGCCACCAGTCCTGCCGGAGAGGATGGGAGAAACCACTGGGTCAGGGTCCAAGGTGATAAACAGGATCCGCCCTCTCTTGATTCACCCACGTACAGCACCAGCTTGTTAAAGCTGTTAAAGCTCGTCTGTTTGTGTCTCCCTGTGCCAGCCCCCCCGACTCTCCTGGGCTCCAGTGACGTGAGGACCGTGTCCGTCCCAGCCAAGGGTCACCTGACGCTGGAGTGCCAGTCTGACAGCGACCCCCCTCCTGAGATTGAGTGGTACAAGGATGACGTCAAACTGCAGGTGAGAAGAAGGGGATATGAGGGAGGACAGAGAAGTCCTGACTATCTCAGGCCTCAGGTCTAAGGTCTCGGTTCCAGGTCTAGTTCGAAGGTTATATCTAGGGCTAAGTTATTTCTCAGTCGTCCTTTCTCTCTTGTTTCTCGCTCTTGTTTCTCTCTCTCTCTCTCTCTCTCTCTCTCTCTCTCTCTCTCTCTCTCTCTCTCTCTCTGTGCATCCCTCCCTAACCAACCTCCCCCCCCTCCTCCAGCTGGGAGGTCGTGTGCAGCGCCTGGCGGGCGGTCAGTACCTGGAGATCCAGGACGTGCGTTCCCAGGACAGCGGTCAGTACAGCTGTGTGGTCACCAACATGGCAGGGAGCACAAGCCTGTTCTTCACCGTCGAGGTCCTCTGTGAGTTACCACGACGAACACATCTTATTCATACATCACAGCATCATTTCATCAAATACTCACATATAATTATAGGACTATATCTCGTCTGGTGTGATTTGGAATGTCAACTCTAAACATCTGTAGCATAGAATGTGAATAAGAATCTCATCAAGATCTTGTCTGGTGATTGACTTCTCTTGACATCTGTATCATAGAATGTGAGTGGTAATAAAGACCTAATGTCTGGTCCCTCCAGTGGCTCCGGTCATCCGTGAGAGCAGCTCCATGGTAACGTCCCACAGCGGGCAGGATGCCTTGCTGCCCTGCCAGCTGGAGGCAGGAGCCTCGGTGACGGTCACCTGGAGGAAAGATGGTCTCCCACTGGCCCCTAACAACAACAGGTAAACAAAGCTTTGTGTGTGTGGGTGTGTTTGTATATGTGTGTACATGCATTCATGCATGTGTGTGTGTGTGTTGCAGGTACTCCCAGCTGTCAGATGGCTCCCTGCGTGTTGGTGAGGTCCGGTTGGGCGACGCCGGCCGGTACTACTGCACTGCCTCTAACCAGGCTGGTTCTGACCACCGTGGAACAGACCTGCGCGTGTTCGGTAAACACACTATCACATGGCTGTCATGACTGCCCTTCCAAGCAAGAAGGCATGAACCAGCCATGTGGTCAAAACTGACTCACTGTAGGTTTCTGCTTTGCTTTGGCGTGGTTGAAATGGTTGAGGAAAAAAAAGGGTGATGATCAGCCGTAACCCCCACAAAAAAGTAAACACTTTGAAGCCGTTTCTCTCCTTTCCACTAAAGAGCACTTACCACCTTTCTGTTTGGAAGGGCAGTGCCTGCGTTGGTGCTAGATGCAGCATGTCTGTTAGCTGTGTTGACGTGTCTGTGTTTCCCTCTGCAGTGGGGCCCTCCATCAGTCCTGGGCCCTTTAACGTCACCGTGACAACCGGGTTGAGGGCCGTGCTGAGCTGTGAGACCACAGGAATCCCTGCTCCCACCGTCTCCTGGAAGAGGAACGGGACTCCCCTCAGCGTGGACCAGCAGCCCACCACCTACAGGTAGAGAGAGCAGCACAGCTGGAGTCACCCTGAAACCACACCTGAAAAACAACCGTCACTAATGCTAGTTAGATGCTCCCGCGGTCCTTCTTCTTAAAGGGGCAGGCCCCCTTTTCAACAACACCAGACGGACGTAAACGATACGGTAATTTGTGTCGTGTTGCTATGCCGCTGTTGCTATAGGCTGCTCTCCTCTGGATCTCTGGTCCTTTCGGCGCCATCCAATCAGGACGAGGGATACTTCGAATGTACCGCGGCCAATGAGGTCGGAGAGGAGCGCAGGGTCATCGAGGTCATCCTGCAAGGTCAGTTTTCGATGAGAAAGTTCCAGACAGACTTCTCTTCGGATGCGAAACACAGATGTTTTCACCGGATTTCAACCCTTTCTCTTCGTCTTCCAGTTCCTCCAACGATAGAAGATGACGTCACCACCGTCACAGCCGTCAAGATGTCCCCTGTGGTGCTGCCCTGCCATGTCCAGGGCCGACCCCAGCCCACGGTCACCTGGACCAAGAGTGGCTCCAGGCTCGGTGCCCGCGGTGGCAGCTACCGAGTCCTGCCCACAGGTGAGACCTCCGGCTCAGTTATGGGATGGCAGGCTTGTGGCAGAGCTGTGCATGAGAGGGATGTTGGGAGACAGTAATCATGTTTACACAGTGGCATGTGTTTCTGCAGTGCTGTGTGTCGTTCTGCAGTGCTGTGTGTGTTTCTGCAGTGCTGTGTGTTTCTGCAGTGCTGTGTGTGTTTCTGCAGTGCTGTGTGTGTTGCTGCAGTGCTGTGTGTGTTGCTGCAGTGCTGTGTGTGTTTCTGCGGTGCTGTCAGTGCTGTGTGTGTGTTTCTATCCAGGAGTGTTGGAGATCATAGCTGCGGTGCCCAGCCACGCCGGCCGGTACACCTGCTCCGCTCGTAACCCTGCCGGAACGGCCCACAAGCACGTCACCCTCACCGTGCATGGTGGGTCCTGGTCGTCGTAGAGACGTGGTTTGGGTTCAAAGGTCACGTTTAAATTTAGCGGCGTTTGTTGACCTTGTCTCTGACCTCCAGAACCCCCTGAGATCAGGCCCATGGCGGAGGAGGTACACGTAGTGTTGCATCATGGGACGGTCCTGCCTTGCGAAGCCCAGGGTCTGCCCCGGCCCACCATCACTTGGCAACGAGAAGGCGTTCCCATAGCAACCGGTGAGTGATTACCCCTCAGATATAACCAGTCTGCAAGCTGTAGCAACACAGCACAGCATAGTAAGAATACAGTAAGGCTGTCAGAACCTCTCTGTAAGGTGTGTGGTGTTTGGGCCGGCAGGTCACAGATTGGCCCTGCTGTCTAACGGAGCTCTGAAGTTCTCCCGAGTCACGCTGGGCGACGCGGGCTCCTACCAGTGTCTGGCACAGAGCGAGGCTGGCGTAGCCGTGGGGAGGACTCTGCTGGTGCTGCAAGGTAACGTGGGATACACCTGCAGGGCATGGAGGACCTCGGAGGCACAGTGTGCTTGGAAACAAACCTAGGTTCTCACCGCCCTGGATGACATTTAGTCATTTAGGAGACGCTCTTATCCAGAGCGACTTACAGTAAGTACAGGGATATTTTCCCAGAGGCAAGTAGGGTGAAGTGCCTTGCCCAAGGACACAACGTCATTTGGCACGGACGGGAATCGAACCAACAACCTTCTGATTAATAGCCCGACTCCATAACCGCTCAGCCATCTGACCCCCTTGTGTCCTGTCTGCGTCCCGCAGTGCCTCCCGTGCTGACGGTGCCCAGGGTGGAGTACTCGGCTGTGCTGGGCCAGGAGGCCAGCCTGGAGTGTGTGGCGGACGGCCAGCCCCTGCCTGTGGTGTCCTGGCACAAGAACCGCAAGCCCGTGGCAGACGGGGCACGCCTACACGTGTTCGCTAACGGCACGCTAACGATTAGCGCCACGCAGCGTAGCGACGCCGGCCTGTACACCTGCTCTGCCAAGAACCTGGCGGGTAGAGCCAGCCACGACATGAGGCTAGACATACTGAGTGAGTACTGGTGCTGATGATGAGAGAGGAGAGGCTGAATGGAGGTTTGGATTGTTATTTGTAGCATGAAACTGATGGGACAAAGTAGCAATTCAGGATTCATTGTGCAAAACACAAACCTTTATGTTTAAGTTGATCCAATCTCTACTAATATTTTGATTGAATGATATTGAATTATCATTACGCTGTCGATTCAGCCGTTTGTTTCTATGCATTTCTTTCATGACACGCTGAATCTGTCTTTCAGTCCCGCCCATGATTCCCATTGGTCAGCAGGAGCTGTCAGTCATCCAGGGTTTCCAGGCGCTGTTGCCGTGCGCTGCGCAGGGGTCCCCCGAGCCACGGGTGTCCTGGGAGAAGGACGGCACCGCCGTGCCAAAGCTGCCGGGCAAATACACCGTCCTGCGCTCCGGAGAGCTCATCATCGAACGGGCCGAGGTCAGACACAGAGCAATTCTCCTCCTGTTATGTTTGGGGCTATCTCGTTGTTTATGATCATTGACCTTTGCACTTTTTGTAAAGCTCTCTCTTGGAAGTCGCTTTGGATAAAAGCGTCTGCTAAATGAATACATATAAATGTTATACTGTAAATATGTCTGTGGAGGTTGTGATGAGTGTTACAGTATACTGTAGTTTTGTCTGTGGAAGTTGTGATGGTTGTCTTCTTGCAGGTCCGGGACGCAGGTGTGTTCACCTGTGTGGCGACCAACACAGCCGGCACGGCCAGACAGGACACGCACCTGTCTGTGAACATGCGACCCGTGTTCAAAGAGCTTCCCGGGGACGTGACCCTGAACAAAGGTCAGAGCCTGGCCTTGTCCTGCCACGCCCAGGGCACGCCCACTCCAGTCATCTCCTGGACAGCCAATAACAGCCCCTACTCAGGTATGGCCCGGTCAGCATTGAGGCCCGACGTAAACACACATTGACTGTGGTGTTTCCTGGTGTAATTGTGGTGTTTCCTGGTGTGATTGTGGTGTTTCCGAGTGTAATTGTGATGTTTCTTGGTGTAATTGTGGTGTTTCTCGGTGTAATTGTGGTGTTTCCTGGTGTAATTGTGGTGTTTCTGGGTGTAATTGTTGTGTTTTGTGGTGTAATTGTGGTGTTTCTGGGTGTAACTGTGGTGTTTCTAGGTGTAATTGTGGTGTTTCCTGGTGTAATTGTGGTGTTTCTGGGTGTAATTATGGTGTTTCTGTGTGTTTCCTGGTGTGACAGGAGCCAGTGTGGACGAGGCTGGCCGGAGCGCTCTGCTCATAGAGAACGTGACCCTGAGCCACGCAGGAACCTACGTCTGTGTGGCGGAGAACCGTGTGGGTTCCATCCGGGCTCTCGCGTTCGTCCGCATCAGAGGTTAAAACATGCCACATCACAACAGACACTTTCCAACCACCAATCACAATAGCCTGTTTCTAGTGATCAGTCACAATTGTGTGCTGCTTTGAACACGTGTGTGATATGTGTGTGATCTGTGTGTGTGATCTGTGTGTGTGTGATCTGTGTGTTTTCAGAGCCCCCCGTGCTGAAGGGAGAGGCCCACACCACCCAGACCGTTGCCCAGGGAGGAGCTGCCATGCTGGACTGCCCCGCCCAGGGGAGCCCCATCCCCTCCCTGCGCTGGCTCCGCGACGGCAGGCCCCTGCTGCGCTCGCTCCGCCTCCAGACCCTGCAGAACGGCTCTCTGATCATCTACAGCGCCTCGGTAAAGCCTGGAGCCCCACACACACTCCATCCACACTCCCTTCTCCTGACAAGGGCCTTCCCTCCAGGAAGTGAGGGTTGAAAAAAAAAGAAGAAAAAAAACCTCTGATCCATGAACAGACTGTAGTGGAGCTGGCTGGTGGTAGGAGGTTAAGAGGGGTCAGATGGCTGAGCGGTTAGGGAAGGGCTATTAATCAGAAGGTTGCCGGTTCGATTCCCACCCTGCGAAAATGACGTTGTGTCCCTGGGAAAGGCACTCCACCCTACTTGCCTCGGGGGAATGTCCCTGTACTTACTGTAAGTCTCTCTGAATAAGAGCCTCTGATAAATGACTACATGTAAATAAGAGGATTGTTCTGAGTCAGTAATCGTCCATCTGCAGCCTCAGTCCCACAGGGTCACAGGGTCACAGGGTGTAACTGGGCCGTCCTGTCCCAGTCTGAACTCTGATTAGCGGGGCTTCTGTCCCGGGAGCTAACAGCTCTGGAGAGGAGAAGCAGAGGGAGGCAGCTTGGGGCCTGGTCTATCCTCTGTAACCTTGTTACCTCTCTAAAAGAAGCTTCGCCCTGCAGCTGAGAGTCCAGACAAAACAACTCCCAGAGTGCTCTAATGTGATACTTCCTCTGTCTGCAAGGACGGATGGGTTTTCTTTACAAGATAATTAAAATAGTTCTGCTGATTTTACATGGCTTTGGATGAAAGCGACTGCTAAATGAGTAACATGTCAATCTACTTCACTTACCCCTTTCCCTGGGAAAACATTCACTTTTAGCAATGAACAATTCCATCTTCTTGCATCACCCTGACCCTGTGTTATCTTCGGGTCATTCTGACCCATCAGTCATTGTGACCCACCGTCGTATTGCGACAACTTTACCGCATACAAAAACAAAGTGAAGCATTTTTTTTTTTACCTTCGGGCTGTCTCAGACCCCCCACATCGCGAAGGTTAAAAGAAAATGCTTTTTATTTGTTTTTGTATTGGGTAAAGTTGTCGCAACACAACAATGGTTCGTTGTGAACCTTTGGTTCATGTGACCCGAAGACAGCACAAGGGTTAGGGCTTGTGTGGGTGTTCTTTCCTGTGTTGCCCTCTCCTGACCGTGTTCCCTCTGCCTGCCTGTCAGAGTGGAGATGCAGGAGAGTACCAGTGTGTGGCTCAGAGCGAGGCAGGAGTGGCGGAAAGGACCATCACCCTCAGGGTGCAGAGTGAGTGTCAAAGATGAGATCACGCTTATCCAACACGGGAAACATTCGAGTACATCTGGAGAAGGACACTCTGAACAATGGCTTCTCTCTCACACCCTCTCTCCACCTCCTTCTCCCTTTCCTCCATTCCCCTCTATCTGTCCCTATCTCTCTCCCTCCCTTGCTCCTCTCCCTGTCCTGCCCTCTGTCTCTCTCTCCTTCCCCTCCTCCTTCCCTCTCTCCGTGACAGTAAAAGGAGGTTACTCCAGCTGGGAGGAGTGGGGCCCGTGCAGCAGCACCTGTGGACGAGGGATCCAGGAGCGAATCAGGCTATGCAATAACCCTGAGCCAGCCAACGGGGGGCGGTCATGTGACGGGCCAAGTATGGACTCCAGGAAGTGCCAGTCTGGTCTCTGTCCAGGTACAGCTGTGGAGCTATGGAACAATACTGTTTTGTCGATCAGGATGCGATCCCTTCTCTGACTCGTGTGTCTGTGTTTGGTCTGTGTGTGTGCAGGGGAGGTGCCCCGTAAGGCCAGGGGCAGCCTCATCGGCATGGTGAACGAGAGAGAGTTTGGGGTCTCCTTCCTGGAAGCTAACATCACCGCCAACCTGGAGGAGGGCACCACCTCTTTCCAGGCCCACCTGGACAACATTCCTCCCAGCGTGGGTGAGTAAGAACACAAGAACCGCAGAAGGGTTCACAGTAGGGGAACATGAATTCCTTCACCTGGCGGAGGTTTCCGGATCTTCTCAAGCTCGTGTTGCTGGTGCTGCTGGGTTGCAGGGCCTCTGCTGCGGGTGCTGGTGTCGGTGTTTGCTCCCGTCTACTGGAGCACGGTGCTGCAGACAGGAGCCTCCAGGAACGGCTACGCCCTCACACAGGGCCTGTTCAGACAGGAGTCCCAGCTGGAGTTTGAGACGGGTGAGACACGCGGCTCGACGAGGAACTCGCCTTCCCCGGCCGCCTCCTGACAGGAACGAGCTGCCTCTGTACATGCTGCTGCTGTAGGGTCTTCCTGACGTGATGTGAAACTGGAACTGTGTGTCGTGTGTGTGTGTGTGTGTGTTCACCAGGGGAGACTCTGCGTTTAACACATGTAGCCAGGGGTCTGGATTCCGAGGGAGCTCTCCTGATTGACATCGTCATCAACGGCTATGTCCCGCCCACTCTGTCTGCCTCCCACCTGAGTCTGCAGGTGTGTTACTGTTCTACAGGCCACACTCACCTCTGACCTCTCCCCTCTGACCTGCGACCTCAAACCCCATGACCTGTCCGACCTACATCTCTGACCTTTGTCCTCTGACCTCCATACCTCTGTGCTCCTCTCCCTCATCTCCCGCTGCAGGAGTTCGACGAGTCTTACGTGCAGACTGGCCCCGGCCAGCTGTACTCCTGGTCGTCCCAGACCCACCAGAGAGGGGGCCGGCCCCTGGCCCTGCGCTGCAACCACACCATCGTGTACGAGGGCCCCGAGGGCCGGGAGGAGCGCCTGGGGCCCCTCCTGCAGCTCCTCAAGGTGTCCAGCATGACGGCGGCCTACAGCAGGTTCACGCTCAGCCTGGACTTCCACATGACCGCCTCGCTGCTCATACCAGGTCTGGCTGGAAGTCGCGAGCCAGTTGATGCTAGTGAACTGCAGTGCAGGACTGAATGCTTGTTGACTGAACATGGTGGTTTGTACCTGTAGATGGCGATGGAGAGACTTGTCCGAAGGGTTTCGTTCTGGATACGGCCTCTTACTGTGCTGGTATGGGACCTACGCTTCTTATTCTGATGTATATTGACTGTGTGTGTATTTAGACAGTGAGGTTTAGAATATTTTTGGGGGTATAACCATAGTACTATTTTGTATGATCTGAGTGTTATTAGTCATTTAGCAGATGCTCTTATCCAGAGCAACTTACAGTAAGTACAGGGACATTCCCCCCGAGGCAAGTAGGGTGAAGTGCCTTGCCCAAGGACCCAACGTCATTTTCGCATGGTCCAGGGAATCGAACCGGCAACCTTCTGATTAATAGCCCGATTCCCTAACCGCTCAGCCACCTGACCCCTTGTTGTGATGTGCAGATGAGGACGAGTGTGCGGTCCAGTCTCCATGTTCTCACTCCTGCAACAACGTCATGGGCGGCTTCTCCTGCGCCTGTCCGTCAGGCTTCTCCCTCTCCCCGGAGACCAACACCTGCCAAGGTGAGGAACCTCCACCCCCCTCCTGGGAACACCTCCACTGTCAGGCTGTCTGCCATAACATTTACATTTAGTCATTTAGCAGACTTACAGTAAGCACAGGGACATTTCCCCCGAGGCAAGTAGGGTGAAGTGCCTTGCCCAAGGACACGTCATTTTTCACTGCCGGGAATCGAACCGGCAACCTTCTGATTAATAGCCCGATTCCCTAACCGCTCAGCCATCCGACTCTTAACAGTGACTGAACATGTACAAATACAAATAAAAATTGATTTGTATTCACTCTGTCAGGGACAGATAACTTCAGATGAATTTGTTCGATTCGTCAGATGTAACCGCTGGTGTCATGAGAAGGGCAGTAGCTATGTTTGAAGTGTGTGCACGTGTACTCTTGGTCTCCTGACCCTCTGTGGTCCACCTGCAGATATTGACGAGTGTGTCCAGGGAGTCCACATGTGCCACTACAACCAGCAGTGTGTGAACACGGTTGGCACCTACCGATGCCAGGCCAAGTGTGGCCCAGGCTTCAAACCCAGTGCCATCGGAACAAGCTGCGAAGGTCTGTCATCTGTAAAAAAACAAAACATCTGTCACTGTATAAGATCTGTCTCTGTGTGGAGGCTCTGATAATGCTGTCTAGTTTAGGTAGAGCTCCAAATATTTAATCAGTCGTGGACTGGAACATTACAAGATGTATGTAAGAGTAGCCCCCCAAAATAACAAAGGGCTTGTGCATTGACACTACTGGAGTGATCAGACTGTATTAGTAAGTGTAGAATAAACGTGTGTGTATGCCTGTGTGTGTATGTGTGTGTGTATATATGTGTGTATGCCTGTGTGTATGTATATGTGTGTATGCCTGTGTGTGTATATGTGTGTATGCCTATGTGTGTGTGTATATATGTGTGTATGCCTGTGTGTGTATGTATATGTGTGTATGCCTGTGTGTGTATATGTGTGTATGCCTGTGTGTGTATGTGTGTGTGTATGTATGTGTGTATGCCTGTGTGTGTATGTATATGTGTGTATGCCTGTGTGTGTATATGTGTGTATGCCTGTGTGTGTGTGTGTGTGTGTGTATATGTGTGTGTGTGTGTGTTTCAGATGTGGATGAGTGCCAGGAGTCCTCTCTATCCCCGTGTCAGCAGCAGTGTCTCAACACCCTGGGGTCTTACCGCTGCTCCTGTCACCCTGGTTACCAGCTGTCTGGACACCGCTGTCTGGGTCAGTCTCTCTGCCTCTCCTGCCTCTGTCAGGCTCCCTACCTCTGTCTGTCAGTCTCTCTGCCTCTCAGTCTCTCCTGCTTCTCTCAGTCTCTCTGCCTCTGTCAGTCTCTCTGCCTCTCAGTCTCTCCTGCCTCTCTCAGTCTCTCTGCCTCTGTCAGTCTCTCTGCCTCTCCTGCCTCTCTCAGTCTCTCTGCCTCTGTCAGTCTCTCCTGCCTCTCCTGCCTCTCAGTCTCTCCTGCCACCGTGGCGAGCAGCCGCCTGTAGGCCGTCTGAGGCCAAGCTCTGCTTCCTGTTTGTCCCCAGACGTTAACGAGTGCACCAGGAACGTGTGCCCCGCCCACCAGCAGTGCCGCAACACAGAGGGAGGGTACCAGTGCTTCGACAGCTGTCCCAGCGGGATGACCGCGGCGGAGGACGGGACCTGCATGGGTGAGATGACTCAGCCTGGTCTCAGCCTGGTCACGCTCTGATACCTCCTCAGCTCCTGTGTCCTGAACCCAGCCCAGACACCTGCCTCTGACCCGTGTGTACGTGTGTTCTGTGTGTTTTCTTTCTGTGGGTGTTCTGTGTTTTCTTTGTGTGTTCTGTCTATATGTATGTGTGCGTTTGTTCTGTGTGCATGTGTGTGTTTCCTGTGTGTTCCGTGTATGTGGTCTGTATGTGTGTGCATGTGTGTGTGTATGTGATGTGTGTGTGGTGTGTATGTGGTGTGTGTGTGTGTGGTGTGTGTGTGTGTGTGTGTGTGTATGTGTGTGGTGTGTGCGTGTGTGTGTGTGTTTCCAGATGTGGACGAGTGTCAGGACGGGAGCCACATGTGTCGCTACAGCCAGACCTGCCAGAACACGGTGGGGGGCTACGGCTGTGTGTGTCCCCGTGGTTACCGGACCCAGGGGGTGGGGCTTCCCTGCCAGGGTACGACGCACCTCTCGTCACATGACCTGCACGTAGAAACAAAACTTCCTGTCACATGATCTGCTTGAAGTTCACCCAATGAAGCTGCTGATAAACGATGAATTAGACACCATACATGTACATTTAATTCATTTAGCACATTTGTATCCAATACAACATACAAACAGTAGGTACAGCAAATAATCATTGAAGTGTGCAGTATTTCAGTGGTAAGAGCCAAGGGAACAGCCTTGTATTATCGACCTTCAAATGCCTCATACATGACTATGCAACTCACATCACAGCAGTGGTCAGAGACAGTTAAGGGACTCTAGAGGTCAGAGGTCAGTCTGGCCCATAGAAGACACAGTGACACATTTCAGATGTCGCCAAAAACGTTCCGCTGACACGTCTGTCTGCCGTTCGTAACCCAGACATCGACGAGTGCCAGCAGACGCCCGGCCCCTGTGCCCACCAGTGCCGGAACGTTCCGGGCAGCTTCCGGTGCCTCTGCCCCCCGGGCACAGTGCTGCTGGGGGACGGGCGCTCCTGCGCCGGCCTGGAGAGGGGCCGCAGCTTCACCAACGGCACCCGGATCCGAACCGGCATCCGCCCTCAGCTGGTGTCGTCCCTGGGCCGGCCCATCCTGTCACGACACAACGCCGTGTCACGCATCACCAGGCAGAGCTGCCCGCTGGGGTACAGCAACAAGGACGGGACGTGTGTGGGTGGGTCGACCTCTCTGGCAACACATATACTTTATTTATAAACTACCTCTCAAACGCAAAGCGGGGGGGGACAGCGAGGGAGTGAATCGGAGAGAGGGAAGGAAAGAGACAAGCAGGGAGGGAGGGAGAGATAGAAGGAGGGAGGGAGACAGGCAGTGACCAGAGATAAAGAAAGGAGGGCCGGGGGGGGCGGGGGGCCCTGAGGATGACTGGAGGCAGATTGATCTGTCAGAGGCTGGAGAGAACATGAGATATTCATTATTCGCATCAATTTCAAATGTGCTTATATATTAGTGATTATTATGATGTGTGTAAGGGCGTGTCCTGGGTGTTATTGATGTGGATGTGATGTTTGATCTTGATGTTACTGATGCATGTCACCTGCCCTGGGTGTGAGTCTAGATGTGGATGAGTGTTCGCTGAGGAAACCCTGCCAACACGAGTGCAAGAACACCGTCGGAAGCTTCCTGTGTCTCTGTCCCCACGGTTACCAGCTTGCGCCCAACCGACGGAGCTGCAAAGGTAAGGCCTTTTGATATGACCTCATCATCACGACAGACGGAGAGCATGTGTTTACGGTTCTGAGAACAGACGGGGATCTCTTGTCTCTCGTTGCGTCCAGACATAGACGAGTGTGCCGTGCAAGGTGTCCAGTGTGGGGCTGGACAGATGTGCTTCAACACGTTTGGGGGGTATCAGTGCCTGGACACGCCCTGCCCGGCCTCCTACCAGAGAGGGGGCAGCCCGGGGTAAGCTGCCTGGTGGCTCCACGGTGATCTGTGGTCCACACATCAGCCCGCTCTGTTACGGATGATCATGTGACACTGAGTAGTCGCCTCTCTCTGTCTCACTTTCCACCTCCCTGTCTCTCCCCGTTCTCTTGCTCTCTCTCTCTCCCTGTCTCTCCTCTCCGCCCCCCTTATTACTCTCTCTCCCTCGCCTCTCTCTCCCTCGCCTCTCTCTCTCACCTCTCTCTCCCTCGCCACTCTCTCTCTCTCTCTCCTCGTCTCTCCCTCGCCTCTCTTTTTTCCCCTTCCCCTCCCCCGTCCTCCCCCAGGACATGCTACAGACCCTGCTCTCTGGACTGTGCCTCCGGAGCTCCGCCCCTCCTCCTCCAGTACAAGCTGCTGACCCTCCCCCTCAGCATCCCTGCCAATCACAATGTGGTGAGGCTGTCGGCCTTCTCCGAGGCCGGGGTGCTGCAGGAGAGGACCTCCTTCGCCCTCCTGGAGCAGAGCTGGGAGGCGGGCTCGGGCGGGCAGCAGTTTGGCATCAGGGACGAGGCTGGCAGAGGCATCCTCTTCACCCTGCGTCCTCTGGACAGGTCGGGCCTGGTGCGGCTCAGGGTGCAGGCCACCACCCTCTCAGCCCAGGGCCGCATCACCTACCAGAGCATCTTCATCATCTACATCTCCATCTCCAGATACCCCTACTGAGCCCCCCACTGGGATGGACATGAACTGATCAGGCCCCTAAGAGGTCACTGGTGCCCCCCCCTCCCCCCATCCTCCCCCTGGGGCTCCCCTCCCCCTGCCTCCCCCTGCCTCCCCCTGCCAGGGCACCTCCTCTGCATGGAGGTGCAGTGCAAAGTGGCCGGTGTGGAAACGCAGCCTTTACCGACATGCAATACCTTTTGTATTTGACAGGATATTATGGGCCCTTACCTGTGATTTGAAATGAACCTTAAATTGTGGGGGACACCGTTTTGTAAAGTTTTGTAAAAAAAAATATTCTTGAAAAGAATATTAACCTTAATAGGTTTGGTTGACGTATCAACAATGAACTAGCCTATTGTGGCCCCATAGTATAAGAATGGCGAGCATATATTTATATTGTGGAAAGATGTAACAGGTGTTGTGGAAATAAGTGATCTCTGTGTATTTTCTATTCTTATTTTTTAAGTAATTTTGATTGTGTAAAAGCTGTTAGGTGCTATTCTGAATGTACTTGAGTCTTTTAGTCAAAGACATGAATTTGATCTAATTCCTGTTGGTGCTCATCAACAGGGTTAGAAATCCTCCTAACTTGTCTTGGTCTGACAACAGGAATCAGAGTTAGACTGCACAAAATTGCCACAGGAAACAATAAATCACAACATTTAATTTTTTCTTCGTTATTAACCGTCAACTTTTCAAACGGTGTGTTATACAGTACATAGATAAATAGACAACAAACAGATGGAATCGAGACCTTTAATGCAAAAGTTTCCTTTTGATAAAACTTTGTTCAGTTTTATTGACTGTAACAAGATCCTACCTTCCTCCCTGATTCTAGGCTAAACAGTCATTTAACAACCCCGTAGACATGTGAAGCCTATTAGGACAATGCTGAGTATGCAGTTTGGGTTGTAATAGTCCTAAAACCGCATGGTAGCAAAAGCAGCATCGTTCGTCTCATTGAAGCAAACCAAAGCATCTAATAAGATGGAAATCATTAGGAAATAGGCACTAGATTCTGGGGAAAAACACTTCTATTAGTTAAATTAAATCTTGGTTCTTGAAATGTTTACATATTCCCAGTAACACATGCGGCCATCTGTAGGGCAGTCTTGGGGGCTTGTTCCACGCTATAAAACACAAAGTGCTAGTGGAAGTGGACTTGTTTTGAGTTTGGTGCATGCTGAACGATAGCCCGCGGTCTGCTCATACCTGCTGCTTTATATAGCCCAGACAGCAGGACACGGCCCCTCTGCCAGCTCCACTCTCTAATGAGCACGACAACCTATGAGTCCATTACTGCTGAAGACACGGAAGCTCTGATCATCGTCGCTAAAGTGAACTCTTTCAAGAGACGGGAGAAATGCTGTCGACACATTCACGATGGTCCTGGTTAGTGCCGCTACAAGGCACGTCTAAATGCCTAAACATAGCAGAAATCCTATCAGATTTCTTTTATAAACCACATTATCAAACCATAGCAAATTCAATTGATAAGCCTTAAGTTATGCTGAATGTAGCGAAAAATGCCACCTCCAGCCTTGGTAGATCACTGGATAGGCGTGTGTAGGCTACCATGTAAACTCTAGGCTTGGGTTCAACTCCCCCTCACGGATCTGCCCCAAAGAGAATGTTATATTAAAATATAGGCTATATTTAAAATAAGAACACTTTAACCCTTGTGCTGCCTTCGGGTCACATGACCCAAAGGTTCATAACGAACCATCGTTGTGTTTACCCAATTTTACCCAATACAAAAACAAATACAAATCATTTTATTTTAACCTTCGCAATGTGGGGGGTCTGAGACAGCCCAATGGTTAAAAGAAAATGCTTCACTTTGTTTTTGTATGCGGAAGTTGTCGCAATACGATGGTGGGTCACAATGACTGATGGGTCAGAATGACCCGAAGATAACACAAGGGTTAAGTGTTTTATGTTGGTGGGCCACCTGGGTTGCCGTTGTGGATGAAGTAACACAAAGATGTGTGACAGGATAGTAGAAAACGTAATGTCCTGGGGAACAAGTGCTCAATCACATGCAGTCAGACTGCAGAACAGCTCCTGCATCTTTAATGACGAGCGCTGTGTAGAAAGCGGCTCGATACATACTTTCAAAACCATTTAAAATTTACTTTTTATGGAGTCATTTGTCATCTTTGCTAGACTGTGGAGACACATTTATGAATGCTGTATATTTCCAGATGACAAATTAATTCCCTCCTTTACTGTGGTTAACACATTAGTAGGTGTGTATGTGTTCTGAACTGGTGATTAGCTGTCATGAGAAGAAAAGGACTATGATGTCACTGTGTGTTACTATGGCAGCTAAGAAAAACAAGACTGAACAAGTTACTTAAAAAACATACATGCGAACACATCATTACATGCTAGGGATGTATGTCCATATGAATTCATATATCACAGCCAATGAATGTCAGCTATTCAAAACTATTATTTGTATTAGATCTCTCTGCCCCAGAGTTAAACATGTTGAAAACAAACTAAGCTGGGAGGAACATTCTGCAGAAACTCTACGGTAAAACACTTCACATCTCATTCCTCGGCTTGCTTGGGACAGCACACGGGACCAACCTGTTAAAAGAAAACAGAGCTTTCTTTCAGAGTTTCAGGTCAACATCTACCTTTTACGGTCCTGTATAACACTGGCTTGCCTGCTTCTAGAACATGAGGCCAATGACATCATAGTTCCACCACTGAAAGAGGCTTGGTTCCAAACCTCCCACCTCGCTCAGACCTTCACCCTAACCCCCCCATCCCCCTAGCCCCCCACCACGGACCTGTGTCTATCCATGGTCCAGAGGACCAGGATTAAGCCGTCTTCATCAAGGGCTCCTCTCTGTGGTTATTGCAGAGCATAAAGATGCCTGATTCCAGACGTAGAGGATGTCTCATGTGGTTCAGACGCTGACTTCATCCTCGCAGCACTAACCACATGGATGCCTTCCACCTTGCTTGTCATTCCCCCTCAATGCTCCACGTCCTCCTCTTACCAGGAGGGGCTGATGGGTAGAAGGAGACGATTATTTCCCCCACAGTTTTCTCCTATTTCTCTCAAATTAGCGAGCTAGCTCACCGATTCCGGTACAACTGATGTAGTTGGGAGTCAGGTGGCTGAGCGGTTAGGGAATCGGGCTAGTAATTCGAAGGTTGCCAGTTCGATTGCCAAACGACGTTGTGTCCTTGGGCAAGGCACTTCACCCTACTTGCCTCGGGGGGAATGTCCCTGTACTTACTGTAAGTCGCTCTGGATAAGAGCGTCTGCTAAATGCCTAAATGTAAAATGTACAGGTTGGTACTCAAGGCTAACCTAACCATGTAGAGTTAACCCGACACTACACGTCAGTCTGACAACAAAAAACACACCTTCACTGCCATTTAGATGACCACGCTTCCAGCCAGGTGTGGTAATCAAGGGAACCTCCGACAAGTCCTGAGGGGCTTTAGAAGCCCTCTACTCAGGTTCATCCTTCACTCACACACTCATCCACCAATCAGTGGGATGAGATTTACGAGCTGGTTGGACAGGTAATTGTCAACCCTTCGCAGGTTTGCCCTGGGGGAACATGCCAGACTACGTTCTCACGCCCGGACCAAGGGTGCCATCAGCTACACCCTGGTCTGTAAGTGAAAAGACCATAACAGTCCCCTGACACATGGCACCAACCATATAACAGGGGAAACAGGGCCATGTTTTACGGTCTTCTAAAAAATAACTATCAGGGTGAAGATGCGGAAGGGGAGGGGGGGGGGGGTCAGCTGGCCTTCCTCTCCTCTCTCCTCCCAAACGCTGAAACAGATGCCATGCTAGTCTCTAATCACACACTTGTAAATAGATATCTCAAACCAAACTTTCAGGCTTGTTCATAGTCCCTGGTCTCCACAGCTGTTTCTGTGTATGTAGGATAGGAGTCACACTGATGACTGTTTAGATGGAGCTGATTTACAAACCAGGCAGACCAGCCAGTCATCATGAATTGGTCTTGAACTACTGACTTTTACGAATACTTAAATCATGTTCACTTTCATCCTTATCAACAAGGCAGTCAAACATGGTTTATCAGTCTCTTTCTTTCAACAACACAATGACGGCTAAGGTTAACGTGTCCGTCTTACACGTGGATATACTAATATATACTTCTGTAGGAAGTGTAACGTGTGTAATGGGGTGAAAGGTCATGACCTTGGGAGGCCCCCGTGCAGGGGCCCTGACTGAAACCCAAACCTCCCAGAAATAGTGGCGTGTGTGAGGGTAGGAGCAGGCCAGGGTGGCCTGGTCTCTGTCCTGGCCTGTACATTCTCCTGGTGAGAGGCCTCACGGTCTGAAGTGACCTGGACCTGGAGGGCTTGGCACCCCGCAGAAAAGGGTAATAAAGGACCGATGGTTGTGAATGCCAAAAGAAAGTGAAAATACAAATAAAAATTATCGACACATTTCATACCAGTCCCACAAGCTGACACTTAGGTGCGTAACCCTTTTACTTACCGGCAGAAGGTTTGTGTAAATCAAATCCGACAAGTCAGCCATACATTTTTATATTTTAGCAAAGTTTAGTAAAGAAAAACACATACTAGCATACTTTACCAGAAAGGTCTTGGCCAACAGTAACTTAGTAATCACTCTTCCTTAATATATTCCAATATTTTGCTCAATTTATATTTAGTCAGTTAGCAGACGCTCTTATATCCAGAGCGACTTGCAGTAAGTACAGGGACATTCCCCCCGAGGCAAGTAGGGTGAAGTGCCTTGCCCAAGGACACAACGTCATTTTGCACGGCCAGGAATCGAACTGGCAACCTTCAAATTACTAGTCCGATTCCCTAACCGCTCAGCCACCTGACACCTGACATTTAGGACACATTTGACAGTGTATGAGTGTCTAGAATTGTGGATTGGAGTTGGGCTTCCTGAAAAAGAGTGTTGGTGGCTACAATCCAGTAGAGGCCAGCCTCCAGTAGAGTTGACCCAGGAGTGGTGGGGGCTAACATCCATCACATTCCCTTCCAACAGACAGCAGAGCACGCCTGGAGTGTGCGCTCCTTGGCACCTCCTGCCTGACTGCACTGACCAGCACAGCCACGGACATTTACAGACTCCATGGTTTATGCCGTTTGAAATGTAATACATGCTTATATTTAGCCTCTCCCGTTCGGACTTCTGCAACGCAAATAGGCCACGCACACTCTACCATGACAAGGTGGATGAGATACAACCGCATGTGGCCATAAATGTAACAAACAACCTCTCTATGTTCCTACATCAGGACTCCTTCTAGAAGACGAGTCAGTCAGTGTGTTTGTCCTTCTCTCTTTACAGTCATGGCAGAAAGCGTCATTTCGTAGAAACCCAGCTAATTTGGGGCTCTAAGGTACAGTGGCTCCGTGACATCGCCCTCCATGGTGAATAACACCAGGTGTTCCTGGACAGGTGTTACTGGGGCTGGCTGTTGAGAAACAGCTTTAACAGCTCAGGAGGCCCTCACATCTGAGAGCACAATAGGTGAGGCATGTTTTCCAGGAACCACCACCAATAGCTCAACACACACAGTAACATACTGTGTAAGTCTGCACAGACAACACTGTTAGACTCCCGCTATCGTGAATAAAAGGTCTTGTGGAGAACGATGTAGTATTTTAGGCTAATCTATTTTGAGCTGGTGAGACAAACAGACCTCTGCCACATGGAAAGGGTGCCTGGAGCGAATATTTTTTTCGGGTCAGAGAGAGAGAGAGATTGGGGTGGGGTGGGATGCTGGTTGAGAGAGAGAGAACAGACAGACAGACAGACAGTCACTGGAATAACACTCAGTCGAGGGCCAGTCAGTCTGTCTCGAGTCCAGACGTTCACTGTAAGAGGCACTGCCAAAGCCAACGGAAAGAGATGACACATCCGTCAAAGCTAAACATTGGCTTCTAATGCATTCAAGTTCTAACTGATGGTTATTAGGTAGCTGGATCTTTTCAAGTGGTGAAGACATTAATGGGAGCCATGACATGTGGAGAGCAATTTACTAGAGGACTGAACGCATATTTGTATTTTAATGCTTGATAAAACCACGAAACGTCTTAAGAAATAATAGCGGAGTAGGGTATTGTTAAACTATTCAGCCCAACTTTTATAAAGCTTTGCTCGTTGCACAAATCTTGTGGGCTCTGTTCATATGTGTAACTCAAGGAGCACACTGGCCATGTGTTCAACAGCAATGCTTTCGAGTGGATGCTTTGGTAATTGCAGCTTAAATATCTCCAGAGGTTTAAGGACATCCTGCCTGGAAAAGCAGGCTTGGTGGCTGGCCTCAGAGCTCCAGCTTATGTTATGAAGTAGTCCACCTATTTGTGAATTCAATCAACAGATGCCTCATTGTTCCAGAGTGACTCGAGCTGCCAGTTTGGCAAGGGGAACCCAGTGAAATGTGTCATTAGAATACTGGGTGCAGGATGAATGCAGCGTTTGAGCTCTCTGCAAGGATTTTACATCTTAAAGTCAAGTCCCCGGCTATGACATGTGACTTTTATAGCTTCATCTGTCAAAAGACGTTTAGAGGAAATAATTATTGCTCGGAACTCAGCCACTTGGGAGGAAATTAAACACTTCAGCCTCTTGCTGCATTTAAAATGTGAAACTGTAAATTTCAGATTTTGCTTCAGCTTCTCCCAGGATACCATACAATCAGTCCATATCCAGAGTACTGAAGCTGATACCTCAGATTCTCCTTGGAATGTAAAAAAAAAAAAAGAGACAAGGGGTGCTTTCTTTATCACAAGTGAAACCAAGGCTAACAAAGCCCTGATGAGAAGAGAGGATTCGTAACTCAAAATAAAACCTTGAGAAATCGTCAAGTGAAACGTGTGTGGTGGACATCATGTGCTAGTCTGTGTCTGAATCCAGGAAGGCTGCTTTCACCACATCATCTCACATGCAGCGGGAAAACAGAAAATCCCTCTCTGGTGGTTTTGCCGGTCTCTCCCCTGGTCTCTCCCCTGGTCTCTGATCCTGGCACTGAAGGTCCAGAACATGGGAAACATCAACAGAGGAGGGTTCCACAAAGAACCACAGGGTTCCTCTGAGACCCACAGAGCAGAGTAAGCAGGAGATGGCCTCTAGTCAGCAGATCTGTCCCACCACAGACACCAGCCTGCCCCCCTCCTCCCCCAGTCTTTTTCCATCCCACTGCGCTGCTGTATAGGGGGGTTTTGTCTCGCTGGGATGAGTGGGAACTCAGAGGGGCGGGGCCCGAACAGGAAGTGGAATCGACTCCATCGAAAGCAGTGACGTGATTGGTTGGAGCTGGATCAGATGCAGTACAAAATGACAATAGAATGCATCACGGGACTGGAGAACATTTACTCGAAGAGTGCTTGTAATCGTTTGGAATCATTCCAGCGTGTTCCCCTGCTGAGCTGAATCAGAGGTTTCGTTGATGGAAAATGCCTGTGGAGAAGTGAGCATGTGTTTCCAGGGCATACTGCAGATCTCTCCTCATGACCAGAGACTAACCTACAATGTGAGAATGTCGTTAAGAGGCCACGCTACAAGGTCAAGTATTACTTCCTCCAAGGAAGACTAAAGTTCCTCTGTTTTCCTCATCTAGATGACCAAGGCCGACCAACCACACAGCTACCAAACAGCAAGGTGACCAGTGAAGCACAGACAGTTTGTTTGAGCTCTAATGGTCCAAGCCAAACAGCGGTAGCTTTCAAAGCGAGATCAAGGTGGTCTCAGTCCACCTACCTGACTGTGACCTGACCCTGACCTGACTGTTCACAGTCCCGAAGGCCCGAGTGACATCACTGGACCCCTGCAGAGCAAGGACGTTCCACACACTCCTCAAACATCCAGAGTCTCTGTGCGTCTCACGGTGGACGACAGCCTCATCAGTCACTGGTGTCTCAGTGACATCTGGACACACTAGGGGGAGAGGGTGGGGGTGGGCGGGGGTTTATGTAACCACAGACAGACCCAGACTCTCTGACAGGGACACACAAATACAGATGCTCTGCTTAGACAGACCATCAACTCCTGACCCCGTGATCATGATCATGTGACCTGGACGGGGTACTTCGATACCACACTATACACTGAAGTATGCTATATAGTGCATAGCACTAAGAATATACTACACCACGACTATACACAGCACATACTATACTCCAGTAGGTGCCCCTCGACAGTGCAGTTCCACAAACCCAGGTGGCATGAGGGACGGATGAGCCTGAGCAGGAGTAGCCCAGCTGGGCTGCTGTCCTCGGGACGTCGGCCCTTAAAGCCAGCAGACCTGAACCCAAACACGTGGCAACAGAACCCACCTTGTTCTCCTCGGTCACGCGGGGGCGAGGCGTGAGGGAAAACGGAGCTGTGCTCACGTACTCCCCTCTCACCCCTGGATAGGGGACTCCAGGGTTTAGCTCGCCCCCAGATCTGGTTCAGAAACGATTCCGTTCCTCCCTTCGTTGGAGCCAATTAAGAATTTATTTGTTGTGAAAACTAGACGTTTTGTCGACCGTGCGAAAAATAGAGCAGGTATTTCTTGACGCTGCCATAAAGCTAGCTGTCACATAAACATGTTGTATGAGCGTGTTAGAATAACTGACATTCAGGGGTCACTGGTTAACATAAGGAGTAACTTGTTAAGTATTTGGGGGAAGAGGAACCATTCATTACAGCTCCCTTTTAATGTCATTCCGTAATGACACAAACAGACTCTGTACTCCGAGAAGCTCTCCTCGGTTTTTGATGATGAATCAAGATAAACAAGCCGACGTCATTTGTCTCTTCCTGACCTCATTCTGTTTGGTTAGTATTTGTGTTCAAGCGGTGCATCAGCATGGTTCCTGCCTCTGTTTGCTGTTCCGGCCTGTAACCGTGATCCTGGACACGTGGCACCTGATGAAAGCTTTACCTAATCACCATCTTTTCCTGGATTCTTTTCCAGTGACACAAACACGAGTCAGTCTCGTTAAATACGTGTCTGGAGCCCATGAGGAACAGCTTTGGAAGCCCTTCCGACTTTTCCGTACAACATACCAATGTAACCCTGAACTTTAAGTGGCATGGTACAGAGAGAGTATCTATTGTCAAATGCGTTTAAGCGGTTAGGACAGCTGCGCTGGGTTATCTAGCTAGTCTCATTCTAACCCTGTAGCGTTTTCACGGTAGAGAGTAATCATCCTAAATAGCAATGGTATGAAAAGTAGTTTTAAACACACACACACGCTATAAGTCACAAAGTACAGTGTAAGGATTGAGACCAGGTGTATGAGTCTCCTCAGCTCGACGTTTGTAGTTGAAATAGCTGTGGTGATCGATGAACCGCGTGGACTCATATTTACTTGTTCTTACATGTGTAGAGCAGGCCACACAGACGGCTTCTCCACCCAGCTTCAGACTCATAAAGTCGGAATCAGAACCCCTTCCTCGGGATTCTCACACATTCCACGTTTACTGCTCTCATTTGGTGCTTCGTAATAGTCGGGTGATTCTGACAAAGTCCTGTGCCAGACTGATGTTTTCCACTTGAATCATAAAACTTCCTGTCGGAACAGCCTCGGCTCCAGTCATAAGCTCCACGTGCTAAATCACAGACAAGGCTTCCAGTCACACCACAGAATGACCTATGAGGCCAGGCTTTCTATTCACTCTCGTATTCCTCCTCAGGTCTCAAGATCTGTCAGTCAACCAGACATCCCAAACAGTGAGTAACAGTGTGGGACTGACCAGGGGTCACAAGGTCACTGCAGGTTACCAGGCAACCATCCATCACTGGTGTGCTGAGCCAGGGACACACGGCGGGCCGGTTCAGACCAGTTCAGACCGGTTCAGACCTGTGTTTACCCTGGCTGTGGGTCACACGCGTCACACACTCTCAACCATCATGCAGCTTCCCTAACTAGCCTGGGGATGTCCCAGGTCTAGCTACAGCACTCGTCTCCCCTTTGCAGTGTCTGTGAACTTAGTTCTACTTTGCTGAGTAGAACTAACGCAACGCAAAGTCCCTAAACATCAAGTGGTCGACTGAAACAACATGCTGATCATCAAACGTCTCTCTACAGCTGAGTTTTTTTTTTTTATATATATATATATATATATATATATATATATATATATATATATATATATATATATATACATATATAGAAAAGCACCAGAATTCTGGTGATGAACTAAGCAGTTTTTTATTTTCTCCTTCTGTGAATATCACTGTCATGGATGTTTTATGAAGGAGATGTCTCTTACACTGCATCTCAAACACTTGGAGGAGATGTCTCTTACACTGCATCTCAAACACTTGGAGGAGATGTCTCTTACACTGCATCTCAAACACTTGGAGGAGATGTCTCTTACACTGCATCTCAAACACTTGGAGGAGATGTCTCTTACACTGCATCTCAAACACTTGGAGGAGATGTCTCTTACACTGCATCTCAAACACTTGGAGGAGATGTCTCTTACACTGCATCTCAAACACTTGGAGGAGATGTCTCTTACACTGCATCTCAAACACTTCCACTATTCAAATCTACTCCGTTCAGAGAGACACACACACACACACATGGTCGGAATGACGCTGAATAATAATTCAGGAACCCAACAAGCCAGATGCACGCTTGGCACTTCATGAAACAAGCTGGAGACAAAAGCGGTTCAGTAACGTACCTCGTCTGCATCTGACTTGCTTGAGAAAATG
Source organism: Osmerus mordax (assembly GCF_038355195.1). Lineage (NCBI taxonomy): Eukaryota > Metazoa > Chordata > Actinopteri > Osmeriformes > Osmeridae > Osmerus > Osmerus mordax. The sequence goes on along the minus strand of NC_090073.1, from coordinate 8,450,624 downwards.
TTACCATGGTGACGAGAGCACGTCAGCGAGAGCGGAGGACGACAGCTCACAGTTGTCCCAGGTAGTTAATGAAACACTGCCCAGGAAACGCTTTCATGTTATGTTTCATCTGAAGAGTGCGTTTACAGACAGGTGAGTTTCGTTTGGCTGGCAACACTGAAAACACATTGTGATTTTGTAGACATCTTAGACATTGGATATTCATATCTAAACCTTCATATTTTGAAAACAGTCGTCTACATTACCACATCCATTCTAAGTTGCCTCATTCATTATGTTCTGTTGAAGTTCTCTTTGGGCTTTCCCTCTCTCTCTCTCTCTCTCTCTTTCTCTCTCTCTCTCTCTCTCTCACCCTCTTGCTCTCCCTCTTCCTCCTCTCTCTCCTGGTAAACTGAGTGGTGTTCAAAACCAACGTTTTTTCAACGCTCTCATTCACCAACACAGACAAAGCATCTGTAAAACATATTAAGATGTGGATGCACTTACCACATTTTCCCCACGCGGGGGGATATTTGGTTTATAACATACTGATCAGTCTCTATGTCAATATAGTAGTAAAGTTTTCCTCTGACATTTTTACGTGACCTTGTTCCCGCACCTGTTCTGGATTAGTACAGCAACGAGGCAGAGGCGCAATCACTGGTTCCATACCACAAGTTTGGATCTGGCCCAGGGAAATGCATTCTGTCTTTTCACCAGCAGGGGAACTGTTTCATCCACTTTTGAAACGGCATGTGTATGAGCTGTTTCAGAGAGACGAGAGACAAGAAGAAGTCTCACATTGAAGGAGACCTACCAAATAGCCCTCTGACAGATGGACAGCGTGTGTTTAAGTTTAACTACTTTTGGCGGGGAACAAAAATAGCTTTGAGGGATTGTCTTTTTAATATGTGACCACCTCATTTTGTTTGACCTAGAAAAGTGGACAAAAAATGGCCTCACTTTCTTTATCTTCCACCCTGGTGTTTTATAAAGACAGCTGTATCTTCATTGGACAAACTCACGTTTTCCTAGTCTCTCACATGTATCCAGCTGTGTCAACGTGTTGATGAGAGAACCAAGTAGCTAGACATGATGCAAAAAACATGTGTTGTGTTTTTTATATATATGTGTGTTAGATTCTAATCAAATGTTCAATGCCCAAAACCGGAATGTGATCCAATCTGCCTTTTATCACTCTAAATACAGAGTGAGTGTTTTTCTCTCAGGTCAATATGGATAAGAGCGTCTGATAAATGACTAAATGTAAAAATGACTAAATGTCAATACTAAGAGGCTCGTGCACGCTTTTAGGACTCACAGGCTGGATTATTGTAATCCTGTTCCTTTTGGTCTTCCAAAATAAAACAGAGATCAACTCCAATTTACACATAATTCAGCTGCCCATGTATTGATCCGGACCAGGTAAGAACACAACATTCATTTTAAGGCATTTTATTCTATCTGCTAGACAGACACACACAGCATGTTAATAAATTGTAATGTGCTCCAGGGCAAAGACTGACATCCTTTATGTTGTAAAACATTGCAGTTTTACTTGGTGTTTTTTATGGTCCACAAGACTTACATAAAACACTGACAAGTGGCATGTTTACGAAACCTTACAGACTTGTTGCATGTTACAGTCTGTGTTTGTACACTAATAAAAGGCACAGAATTTTGCGACACGCTTTCATCACAAATAGTCATACTGACATTCAAATTCGCTTTGAAACAGAATTGCCGTCCAATAGTCATTGACACAGATGAGAATTTAGCAGCGCATCTAAAAATATTTATTTCACATATGACTAGATTCACTGACTTCCTCAAGGCAGTATCTCACACACTTTACCCCGTAAACAACTGACTCGAGATGGGGGAGGTTTGAGTCATTAAATAAACAGCTAATAGGAGCACTCAGACAACATCATTACATTACAACATCATCGCTCTGAACAAAAACATTTCCGCCCCAACTGCCCTGATGCAGAACAGGAGAACAACACGAGAACATTCCAGATGAGAACCAAACTTCTATCAGGCTCCATGAGTCAGGTGGGGAACACCATCACTGCCAATTCTCTGTGTGACTAATCTTCTCTTTCTCAAGCTTTGGCAAGTTTGTCAACACACTGACACGAGAGTATAACTGCTCAACTTGGATGAATAACATGTTCCCAATAACTAACTTCAGTCAGGTTTCATTTGGGGAATACTGTACATAACATAATGTGACAAAAACAAGCTAATACAACGTTGCAACGAGGAGAGCCAGGATAGTGTGGAGACGTCCACATGCCTGATAACTGATACTGGTTGACAACACTGCTCTCTTTTACAAGAGGTGGTGAACCAGGAGAGTGACAGTGGTGAGTGTGTGTGTGTGTGAGAGAGAGAGAGAGAGAGAGAGAGAGAGAGAGAGAAGGGGGTGGAGAGGTTGTATCTCAAGCGTGAGGATCTTTTTTTGCGAGGGGAGGAGAAAGGGCAGACCTTGTGCCAAAGAGAGAGAGAGAAACAGAGATAGAGAGAGACAGAGAGAGAGTGAGAGAGACAAAGAGAGAGTGTGAGAGAGAGAGAGAGAGAGAGAGAGAGAGAGAGAGAGAGAGAGAGAGAGAGAGAGAGAGAGAGAGAGAGAGAGAGAGAGAGAGAAAGTGGAGTCAGGGTGCTTCAGAGAGAGACTGCCTCTGACAGCCATGAAGCAGTGATGGGATCAGCTCTCAGCCAGTGACAGGCAGCGACAGACCAGTCCATCCACAGAGAAACACCATCTCATCTCATTGGCTCATGCTCTGAATTATGCTTCTGAAGATACTGCATCCTGCGGTGGACGTATTCTCCTGTTCCTAGACTGGGGTCTGTCGTCGTGTCCAGACCCTCTGCTCAGTCCCCAGTCGGCCGAGCTGCTGGTGGAACTACGGAGGTGTTTTAATAATAGGCTTCAACCCTCCGTCACCTCTAACTGCCAGACTGGACTCGGGTGACAAAGTACCAAAGAGAGAGAGAGGGAGGGGAAAGAGAGAGAGACCTCAGAGCTGCTTTCTCACCGGGGATGACTTTCTTTCAGGGGGAACTTCATCCACCAGGAAGAGAAGGGAACTAAAGGATTAGTAGCAGTCTCCAGTTATCTGGTAAGGATTTGTTGTCTTTGGACTTTGACTAGATCTTCATCACACGCTGCCTACTGGAGAACAGAAGCAGGGGGCTCTTGGGATTCAGTGAGGGATGTTCTTGATAAATGAGACTAAAGTAAACGCAAACGTTTTTTGAAATCTTCCATGAGCTCAGTTGTGTTATCTATTAATAAACCAGGACTTACCTTGTGAGGCTAAGCAGCTGCAGAGTGTGAGACTGCAGGCTCTCATGCTGCTCAAAGGAAGAGCAGGGTTTTTTTTGCTGATCTGTTTCAGCCCTCAGGTTCTGTCTGATGAATGAATGATGTCAATGAAAGGTTTGTTGTCCCAGGCCTTCCTGATTCCTCCGTGTTTGAGGGGAGCACAGCTGAGACTGCTAGAGATGCATGAATGCTCTACCAGGTAGGGACGCAAGTGTTTGTTAACTACCGATAAACATTCAGCCTCACAGCATTAGAATCCAAAGACACCCTCACCTAACAAAGACAGACAGGCACTAGAGACCGCATGGAGAGGGGCTGATGGTTTCCCAAGAACAGGTTCTTAGTTTCCAAGATGTTTAGAACGCTGTAGTAGCAGAATACAGATATAGAAAACCAAGCCTCACTTGGCTTGATGGTTGTGGTATCTCGAATTATTGGAGGGGAATATAATGTCTGAAAATAAGTCTAAAATGTAAGATGGCTTCCTGGCTTAAGCTGAGGGGCTAAGCTGAGATGGGCAGAGCTTAGATAAGATATACGATTAGATTAGAGATATAAGATAGTAGATAAGATATACGATTAGATTAGAGATATAAGATAGTAGATAAGATATACGATTAGATTAGAGATATAAGATAGTAGATAAGATATACGATTAGATTAGAGATATAAGATAGTAGATAAGATATACGATTAGATTAGAGATATAAGATAGTAGATAAGATATACGATTATATTAGAGATATAAGATAGTAGATAAGATATACGATTATATTAGAGATATAAGATAGTAGATAAGATATACGATTATATTAGAGATATAAGATAGTAGATAAGATATACGATTAGATTATAGATAGCTGTGTCTGTAGCTTTGATGTGTCTGTTTCTTTAACCATGTCTGTAGCTTTGATGTGTCTGTTTCTTTAACCATGTCTGTAGCTTTGATGTGTCTGTTTCTTTAACCATGTCTGTAGCTTTGATGTGTCTGTTTCTTTAACCATGTCTGTAGCTTTGATGTGTCTGTTTCTTTAACCATGTCTGTATATGTGTCCGTGGTTGCACACCTCTAATGAGGTCGTGAAGAATGTGAAGAATGCCACACTCACGGTAAAATGAGAGGGGCTGGGGGCGAGAGACATGGGCTTGGAATGGGCCGCTCTCCTTCTAATGACTATGTGCTGAATATGAACAAAACACTGGGGCGCACACCGCTGTTTGCAGACACACTGACCGACACAAAGCCCTGCCTGTCGCGCTCGCTTGAATCCTAAGAGGAACAGACACGGATGACAGCCCTCCGCCACAGACCTGTGAATATGTGGGCAGTGAGACTCTGCAGGAGGTCTGTCACCACGCTGGGCATCTGCCCCCGAACGTGTGTCACTGAGACACATTCCTCCGGCTCTTGAAGGCTGATCCACTTCTGTGGTGACTGTGTGTCATCATCTGTCACTACTACCCCGTCCTGGTCAGTCCTTGGAGTTGTAGCATCCCGAGGTTTCCTCTGGAGGGTGCTGCCTGGGAAAGGATCTCAACACCTACTAATCATGGGAGCGGGTGTCCAGTCACCGACAGCTTGTAAACTCACATGACGCCGTGACAGTAATGAGCTTGGCTGGCGGTGTAGGTTTAGCTTGTACCAGGCTGAGACTGTCATAAGCTAACAGACGGAGAGATGGAGGGGTGGATGGATGGAGGGGTGGATGGTTGGATGGATGGAGGGGTGGATGGATGGAGGGGTGGATGGTTGGATGGATGGAGGGGTGGATGGATGGAGGGGTTGATGGATGAAGGGGTGGATGGATGGAGGGGTTGATGGATGGAGGGGTGGATGGATGGAGGGGTGGGAGGCGGTTGTGGCTGTAGGGGTTGAGAGGTTAATGATAGGGCTTTCTTTTTGGGCAGATGGGACTCTCCCTGGTGCCACCCCCTTCTCCACACACACACACACACACACACACGCACACACACACACACACACACTCCTTTCTTTGTCTCCTGGTTAGGGAGGCGTGCTGCATGTGTCATCGTTCCATGAAACAATCCCAGTCATCCACTTCCTAGGCTGAGAGACATACACTATTTTCTATTAGTGTATTAGCTCTGATGCTGTTGTTGCTGCTATTGGAACTGATTGGGCAAATTCCTATCAAGTTTCTTGACTTGTCTTTGAAGACTCTGATATTTCTTAAACCAAACCATTAAAGCAGTTACTTCACTGAGATGATTGGGTGTCTAAAATGTGTAGTTAATCCCATTGATGTTTTTCTCTGTCTTAGCACAAAAAAACGTGCTAAGATTGCATCGTCCAGCTGAACTCTGGGGATTCAGTCAGTCCCTTTTAATTCATCAACAGAGGATTTATTAGACAGAGAACCAAACCATAGTGGTTTGAAACTGACCAGAGACCAGGGAGAGACTCGTTCTTAGGGAGGTCAACATCTCTCTGATCCAATGGTGGCGACGTTCCCAGAGAAACAGCATGATTCACTGAGCTCTTGAGTTTATGACCAGAGCTGTGCATCGTAGGACACTGAGGGTGGTGTGGCTGAGAAGCCTGCCCCAGGCCTCCCTCTCTGGACCATATCCTAGTCCTGGGTCTGGGTCTAGTCCTGGGTCTGGTCCTGGGTCTAGTCCTGGGTCTGGGTCTAGTCCTGGGTCTGGTGGGTCTGGGTCTAGTCCTGGGTCTGGGTCTGGGTCTAGTCCTGGGTCTGGGTCTGAGTTTGGGGAAGTGGTCCACCAAGCGTCCTCTGTAATCCAATCTGCAGCAGCTTTCAATTAGGAAGCCCTCGGGGTGCAAGGTCTTGTTATCCTCACACAGCGCTCACATTCTCCTCTGCTCTCAGCAGCATCCCCTGCGCTCCTCATAACAACACGTCCTCTTCACTTGCTGCTCCCATTTAGCTTTCTAATAATGCCAGCACTCTGGAACACGCGGCCAAGACTGCCTCTATTTTCATGCTGCCCGCTAAATGCCAGTTAGAGTTCTCTTTGTGACTGGCCCTCCTATTACTTAAACCAAACACAATCATCCCAGCCGCAATTCGTAATCTCCTGTCGGACGACAGACGAATGATCTGCGATGAGAAACATTCCGTAACGGCGCTGTCAGGTCGTCTGCGGTCAGAATACAATGAGCTCAGGGGGAGAGTTGAAAAAGGCAAAAGTTCATCCTGTTTATCTGAAGCAAAATACAAAAGTTACATAAAGTAAACTCCAGGGAAGAATAAGACACATTCATCTCACCAGAGTCAGTGCCTCTTCTATCCTACCTCTATAAATGTTCAGCTCTGATGCAATTAGATCAATATTTAATTTAAAACAGTTCCACGAATAGCATCAGTTGCAGTTGTCTCACTGTTTCCATAAGCAATGGTGTCCGAGGCAACAGTTGGAGCAGAGAGGAGCAGACCCTAGGTGTGGCACAGCCCCAGGGGGAATTGGAGCCAGGACAGCCAGCTAAGCTAAACAACTTCCTTCCCTCCCGGACGGCAGCAATAACAGACTTAACAACGCCTCTAAAGATACCCATAATTTATTAACAGATTATAATTAATAAATATTTTCCTTTGGAGGAGTGGAAAGGATTGCGACGAGTGACAGCCACATGGAACATGTCTGTGTGTGCGTCTGCTGTGGTGAAGATAGGTCTGGCAGGAGCAGAGGCTTCTGAGCCAGAGTCCCCTGAACCTTGCAGTGAAACGTTCCTCTTTGACGTTCATGCAACACAACACCAACGCCACAACTCCCCCGGCGTCCACGGCCTGGCTCAGCAGGGGAGGGGGATATGGTTTCATTTGGTCTTTCTGGTTTCTCCCGCTCTAACGGCCTGCGGGCTGAGGTGGGTAATGAATACGGGGTAACCAGCGCCCTCGGGAGCCCGGAGCAATGTGGTGCTGAAGACTTAGAGCATCGTAGGGGACAGGGTGTCTGGCCCCAATCAATAGAGCTACGAAAGCATGTATGGATGTGCTGTCAGATAAGAGGTTATGGGGCGCTTATGAGGTGCAGGCCGGGGGGTGGGGAGCGGGTTTTTAACGCCACGTGTTCTCATTGACAGTATATGTTCTTATGATCTTGTATGTTTTTCTCCATCTCTCCATGTGACCTCCCTCCCCCCCCCCCCCCCTCTCTTCTTAGACTCATGAAGCTCCCGGCAGCGGTGCTGCTGATGGTCCTTCTGCTGCATGGGCTCTGCATGGTCTGTGGAGCAGAGCAGAACCAGGGGAGGCCCCGAGGTAGCAGCCAGACCAGGGACGAGGCCCAGGACGAGGCCCAGGACGAGGCCCAGGACGGGGCCCAGGACGGGGCCCAGGACAAGGCCCAGGACGAGGCCCAGGACGAGGCCCAGGACGGGGCCCAGGACGGGGCCCAGGACGAGGCCCAGGACGGGGCCCAGGACGAGGCCCAGGACGGGGCCCAGGACGGGGCCCAGGACGAGGCCCAGGACGGGGCCCAGGACGGGGCCCAGGACGGGGCCCAGGACAAGGCCCAGGACGAGGCCCAGGACGGGGCCCAGGACGGGTCCCAGGACGGGGCCCAGGACGGGGCCCAGGACGGGGGCCAGGAGAACCCCGAAGAGAGCCTGGAGAGGGAGTTCCTGTACACTGGGGGAAGAAGCAGGAGCCGGCGTTCCCCGCCCGTCCCCCCGGAGGCCGACAAGTGCTCCTACACCTTCGTCGTGCCGCAGCAGAAAGTCACAGGGGCCATTTGCGTCAACTCCAGGGAGCCCGAGTCCCTGCTGGCGAACCGGGTGAGCAGGCAGGAGCTGGAGCTGCTGAACGGCGAGATGCTGAAGCAGAAGAGGCAGCTGGAGACCCTGCAGCAGCTGGTGGAGGTGGACGGAGGCGTGGTGAACGAGGTGAAGCTCCTGAGGAAGGAGAGCCGCAACATGAACTCCCGGGTGACGCAGCTCTACATGCAGCTGCTGCACGAGATCATCAGGAAGAGGGACAACTCGCTGGAGCTGGCCCAGATGGAGAACCGCATCCTGAACCAGACCGCCGAGATGCAGATGCTGACCAATCGCTACAGGGACCTGGAGCATAAGTACCAGCACCTGGCCACGCTGGCCACCAACCAGTCGGTCCTCATCGCCCTCCTGGAGGAGCAGTGTCAGAGCAGGCCCGCCCCGCGCCCCGTGCCCCCCGTCCAGCCCCGACCCCAGCCCGCGCCGCGACCTCCGACCCCTGTCAAGCCTTTCCAGCCCCCTCCCTTCCCGCGTGTCACCAACCAGATCACCAACGAGATCCAGAGCGACCAGAACCAGAAGCTCCAACGAACTGCCCTTCCCACAATGCCGAGCGGCACCCACAGCCCCTCCACCACCAACAAACCCTCGGGTGAGTCGTCTGAACTCTCTCGGTTGTTGGATTCAAACTGTTCTGTCCTTAGGACTGGGGTGGGATGTGTTGCAAAGTTCAACCTTTCAGAGTAAACAAGTGGAAAATATCCATGGAAGCACATTCCAGTAAACTCTCCAAAAAGAGTAGATTGTGAAACAGAAAGCTCTGTGTGTGTGTGTGTGTGTGTGTGTGTGTGTGTGTGTGTGTGTGTGTGTATGTGTGAGAGAGAGAAAGTAGGTGTCGTGGGCACATATAGCTGCACATAGGCACGCCTAATCATTAATCACCAGACAAAAGCAGCTATCCATTCTCCTCACCATTGTCCATATGAATAACACACATTCCCAGAAACGCCTTGAGGACAACAGGGCTGTTGTTGTCCACAGTCTTTTGAGATGCATATCATCTATTGGCTAGATTGATGCACACACAGTGCCGTGAAAGGGTAAACAGTATTTGTTTGAAGTCATGGATGGTTGGAACACAGCCTGAAAGAAGCGTCTTCGTTAAAAACACAGCCGACAGTCAAGCAGCCTACAGTTGGGCTGTGTTGATGATCCAGTTTGGCATCCTTATCTGGACCATTTAATCAATGGAATCCGTATCGTTTCCTGAGATTGCAGCAAGATAGGTCCGTCCCAGTCTTTAATTCAATCCTGGAGTTTTGTAAGCTTGTGTCTGCATTGGTGTGGGTATTATTGTGTGATGCAGAAGGGAATGTCTGTACGTGGACGGTGTTTCTCCCCGTACAGTGTGTGTTTAAGTGGGCCCGTGTGGCCTCGCTCTCCGGGCCGGGCACGGCAGAGCGAACAAATGCTCACTCTGGCACGCTCACAACAAAATCATGCAAAACTTTACTTTTCCGTTATGATTGAAACGCAAACCTGCTTCACAGGAGCGGAGCAGGCTGGCTCAGGACTGAGAATGTACTTTGTTCAGCGGAAACAAGGCTTTCGAATTCAAAACCCTGCCTTCCCCATGGTGCAGTGTATCCCTCAACGTCAAGCTACACTTTGCTGTTTTTCCAGAGCTGTGAACAGTGAGCTCTGACAGTACTTTCTAAGAGAGGCGCGCAATTTCCTGTTCGGGCCTGTGCAACTTCCACCCTAAAGGTTAAGTAAACCCACAACACTAAGAAGGAGGTCTGTCCAACTCTGACCTGCATGGAGATGGACTTTACAGACACATGGGAGAGAGAGGGGAGAGAGAGAGTGAAAGAGACAGAAGGGGAGAGGAGAAAGCGACAGAGAGAGAGAGAGAGGGTTGAGAGAGAGTGAAAGAGAGCAAGGGGGGAGGAGAGAAAGTACGGTATCACATTGGATTAGAGAAGAAAGAGGTCTGTAGTAAGATAAAAGCAACCAGCAGGAGAGTATGCGTGATGTCATTTGTTCCAGGCCTTATCAGGGGAGAGAGCTGTGTCTGGTCTCAGCTCACCACAGATACACCCTGCAGCTCTAGCCTGGAGATCCATCAGGGACTCCCACGTTTTAATGAGTTCTGTGAGTGTTGGAGTAGCCCGACACACAAGGGATGAAAAACGTTCTTGTAGCCTCTCCCTGTCTGGTGTGTTTTCTCCTTCTTGTCTGTGTCCACCTCCCAGTGTACACTTTCTAAACTAGGTCAGTTAGTGATTCTCCTTCATCCAAATCTGGAAAAGGTAAACACTTTCACATCCAATTAGAGCTGAGGAGGTACTGGACCAATAAAAGTCCTGTTTTCTTCTCCAAATCTGCTGACTGGAAAGCTTCATGCTGGAGGGGAAGAGTGTAATGGCTATGGGGCAATAAGCCAATTAATTTTTACAGATATGGACTGGTTTCAGCCAGAAGACCAGCTGAGACATAAACCATAGATATGCTGAGTTGCACATGAACTCCATTCATCGTTTGAAACTACGTTTTAATGGAATGATATAAAACACAATCCCAACTGCAGCTTTAAACCCTCCAATTGTGACATGCAGGTCTGTTTTTTACGTTTGATGAAATCATACAGATGATAAAGCACTCGCAGACACCGTAGGGTGAAAGGCAGCTCTGAGATAAGGAACACAGATGATCACTGTTCTTCATATCCCTTCTCAGCATGCCCACCAAAGCAGACTTCACAGAAGTATTGCAGCTCAACTGTCTACTTTCTCATTTATTATTACTTGAAGAATGTCAATGTCACGTGAAGGGGTTCTGTTTTGGAATTTGGGCTTGGATCCAGAAGTCTCCACATGGCAAGAACTGAATACGGTTTCATGGTTTTCACTTGGTGTTGTCTGAAATTGGCACAGTTCTGGAAGTCTTTTCACAGACAAGCAGCCAGTCTGACATGGAGAACACTCACCTCAGTTCATCTTAACAAAGAGCGAAAAACAAAACTGAAGTCATATGCTTTTTTCCTCTGAGCTTCCTCTCCACGATTCAGGCTCCCCTTGAAAGATTTTGACCTTTAGTCAGACAGAGCTGAGTTTGTATTTGTACTTGAGTGAGAAAGACTGTCTACGGACAGAAAAGAGTTCTAGAACTTGCAAGAGCTGCATGTAACATTGTGGTATTCTGGAGGGCAGGGCTCGGCTCTGGGTCCTGGTGAGAGACCTCGTTTGAAAAACCACAACAAGCAACAAGAACTTTCCAGATGAAGGGGGCCACTGTTTCACTGTTTCTCAGCTGAAGTCTGAAAGTTTGAGATAAAGATCACCACTTTAACAAATGAGAGTTTGAAGCCAACAGCGTTCTAGACACTGTTATTCATATGGAATGTCTGTAGGCAGAGCTCATGGTACTGAAGAGGGAGAGGTGGAATCTAAGATCTATTTGCTGTTGCATCATTTAACAATCAGGGTTCCCTTTGCTTCTGTTCCAATGTTGATCTTGGCTCCACTGCCTCAGGCCATTTCCCCTGTGAGAGCGGCAGCCAAATTCAATCCCACCTAAAAGCTGAGAGCCGGTGCCACTGAGAGTCCCTCTGTCAGTGTGAGCTGAATCATTAGACTACTGTATACCGTTTCTACAATCATTCTTCTATTCAGAGCTGTTACACTTCCAAAATCACACAGCTTTTTAATAAAGCAGGGGGGGGGGGCAGATAGCTGAGCGGTTAGGGAATCGGGCTGTTAATCAGAAGGTTGCCGGTTCGATTCCGACCGTGTCAAATACGCTGTGTCCTTGGGCAAGGCACTTCACCCTACTTGCCTCAGGGGGGAATGTCCCTGTACTTACTGTAAGTCGCTCTGGATAAGAGCGTCTGCTAAATGACTAAAATGTAAATGTAAAGCATCCACACTGGCGACCTGTGACCCCGAACCTGTGTGTGTGTGTTTGCCGTTCTGTGGCAGGGCCGTGGAAGGACTGCCTGCAGGCGCTGGAGGACGGCCACACAGCCAGCGGCATGTACCTGGTGAAGCCGGAGAACGCCAACCGCCTCATGCAGGTGTGGTGCGACCAGAGGCACGACCCCGGCGGCTGGACCGTCATCCAGAGGAGGCTGGACGGCTCCGTCAACTTCTTCAGGAACTGGGAAACGTATAAGGTGTGTGACCACGGGGGTCAGATGGCTGAGCAGTTAGGAAATCGGGCTAACAATCAGATTCCCAGACGTGCAAAATGACGTTGTGTCCCTGGGCAAGGCATTTCACCCTACTTGCCTCGGGGGGAATGTCCCTGTACTTACTGTAAGTCGCTCTGGATAAGAGCGTCTGCTAAATGACTAAATGTAAATGTAAACACAGGGCAGACCAGTGGTGTTACATCACACACTGAGCATTGACGTGGTCAAGGGGTTGGGGGGGGGCAGGGCCAGGTAGCTTTCACACGTGGTTGACCCTAAACAGATGTGAGGGGATAATGAATGAGGCGGTTGTTGAGGTTTTAGGCGGCTGGCTCGCTCTCCCCTGCTCACTCCCTTGCTATCTGTGGGGCGCTCCACCTGTCAGTCACGGCCACAGCTAACATGAGGAGGGTCTTTGTTGAGTCAGGAAACACAGAGGCCTGATCAGAAACACATGGGAAGGAGAGGTGGCCCTGCTTGAATAGAAATGCTGCCGTGCAGAAATGGGCCCAACGCGACATTATTCCCTCTTCAGGAAAGTGATTTATATTTACATTACTGCGGAGATATATCCTCAGTCCTCAGAGAGTAAAACTGGAGGAAGTCTGTGGCCGGCAGGGACTTACGTTTCCTCTGTACGCTGAGAGGATGTAAAACTCCTCCAACAGGGCGAAGCAGTTGAATAGTACTTCAGCTTTTTCAAATATGCAAGGGTCTTGTTTAAAACCTCGCCAAGTTTAATACCGGAGATCTTTCTAAGACCTTTACAATACACCTTACACCGCATGAGAGTCAGAAATGACACGTGTCATAGCTTGAGAGGGGTTTTTCAAAGATTCAAAGCATATGGTCTGCTGAGACCTAGATCCCCCACTGGACTGCAAACTGCTCCAACATACTGGCCACTGAATCCTGTAACGTAGGCCTGTGGTCGGTAAGCTGTTACTCTCTCTGCTGTCAGACAGCGCTGGGAGACAGCGTCACAACCGAGTGTTCTGCAGGGACTGTGGCTTTCAGGGCAGGAGGAAGAGGTCCTGAATTTCAGACGATCACAGTGTTTCGACAGCATGAAGGGCCTTTCCACCATAGTGAGAGTCTTGTATGTTCCCTCTGCCATTCCCAGCAAGGTTTTGGGAATATAGATGGTGAGTATTGGCTGGGACTGGAGAACATCTACTGGCTGACCAATCAGGACAACTACAAGCTGCTGGTAACCCTGGAGGACTGGTCAGGCAGGAAGGTGTTTGCGGAGTACGCCAGCTTCCGACTGGAGCCCGAGGCAGACTTCTACAAGCTCAGGGTGGGCCGCTACCACGGCAACGCTGGAGACTCCCTCACCTGGCACAACGGCAAACAGTTCACCACGCTGGACAGAGACCATGACGTGTACACAGGTGAGGACAGGTGGCATGTTACCTCAGCTTTCATCATGTTCGGGTTATTAAACCGAAAAAGGTGAAAATGAACAATAACATTGTGTATGCTACTCTTCCTCAGTAAAAATCATTGTTTGAATAATCGAATCTTCTGAGATAACCGTGAAACCCAATCTTAGCACAATTTTAGGCCAATAGCATCGTTTAGCAGCTTTCAAATGTAATCCACTTCCTCCAATACTAATACTGATAATAATGACAACAATTATAATTCTGTATCGTGATTCTACCCAGGTAACTGTGCCCACTACCAGAAGGGCGGCTGGTGGTACAACGCCTGTGCCCACTCCAACCTCAACGGAGTCTGGTACCGAGGAGGACATTACCGCAGTCGATACCAAGATGGCGTCTACTGGGCAGAGTTCAGAGGCGGGGCCTATTCTCTAAAGAAAGTGGTTATGATGATCAGGCCCAACCCAAACACATTTCATTAGCTTTTCCTTTTCGCTAGCTAGCGCTACTATCTGTAGCTAGCTCTCTCCCGTTTACCAGCCAGGTCTACTTTCATCAGCTGGCGCTCCCCAGGGCTACAGCCCACTGTCCCAATTTCTCCCCTCCCATGTGGCACTGAGGCACCTTACAGCCAACTCACCAGGACAGTGACTAAGAACGTGCAATATCTAAGCCGTTAGTATTAACTTTTGGCTAGCAGTGGGTGTCTCACATCTACTGCATCTATACCCATGCACTGGTGTACTATTAACTTCTGTTCCTGCTCAGTTGTGATGGATTGTAACAAACACAAAGTCTGACTTTGAAGCGGCTGTTGTGGGATGGAGAGGGAGGTTCATTCTAGCACCGTTCATCATGTTTGAAGATACAGTGTCTGGCAAAAGGACACGGGAAGTCGGTATGAGTAGCTTTGGGATAGCAAACCTACTGTATACTTATAATACAACAAATAACTATAGATGTTGACACAGGAACATTATCTCCAGTGACTTTTCTTTTTACATTGTAAACAAACTATTCCCGAAAGGAAATTGTAGCAACCAATATTCAAGATGATCCTTCAGATATATTGACAACATCCTGGGAACGAGGCCAATGTCTTTCAGCAATGAAATACTCTTCCATGGATCATCATAATCGAAGACAATATATCAGCATTCCTAGTTCTGTACTTCACAGTGCTGTGAGACAGGCTAAGGTGACACCACAAAACAACTATTACGAAAACAAGCTTTGCCCAGGTTTTAAATTTGCTTGCATAAAAAAACAAAAAAACAAGCAGTGTATGTACTGTATAAATTCATTGTTGGTATCAGTAGTTCCAACACATTTTGTCTGTACATAAAAGATTTGTAATATAATGTAACTAGTTCATCATGTATCACTATAAAGTTGCAATAAATTATGTACAGCTCCTTTGACTCTCTTTAATGTGTCTTAGTGCTACTGTACATTCACATACCACAGCGTATAGGTTGGATGTGTTCACAGACCAAGGTGCGTGAAGACTATGTCAAGGAATGCCAGCCTCAGCTAACCATTCTCCTCTGTCAGCAGACTGGCCTTTGTGGTCTATGGTACCACCCAACTTGTGTTCAGTCCACCAGAACAAGCTGCCTAAACATTTCCATCCCGTAGGCAGAGATTACCCTCTCTGGAGGGAACGTCTGTCTGAGGAACCACAGTGGAACAGTCTCTGTGAGAGAGGACCACAGCGCTCGGAGAGCCCGACATGGAAAGCCTGGAGAACGTGATCTACGGTCTCATCAAACATCTGATGGACTCGTGTTTCAGCACCGGCTCACTGGTTCCACGCCAGTCCTTCTGAGGTCGAACGCCACGGACGTCTCAGCGCTTCATTTATCAGCAGCTGGAAGATCGGGTGTCATGGCTGTGTTCCTGCTGGGTGCATTTCAGAGCTCCTGCTGGTAGTCTGTGGCTGTCTGCAGAGGCTGGTCACGATAGGTGGGATGAGGAGTGTCATTATGGACATGGTGGTTTAAAGGGATTTTTTACTCTGACAGCAACCACAAGGTTCCAGTGGAGAGAAACACATCTATCTTTCTGTCAGCGCACTCATCTAGCTGTCTCTCCCTTTCGCTGTTTTCCCACTAAAGGCTGCTTGGCAGATGATGGTATAGAACACCTTTTCTGATTGACATCTGAATTGCCTCTCTCTTTCACCGTTTCTTTTTCTCACCTTGCATTCCTTTCTACTACTATGGATCTGCAAAAGCTTTTGGAAACCAACAAAAAGAAATACTTTGACAAATGACTCTTTGGAAAATATGACCAAAAAAATAAACCAAACTAAGAGCCGTTTGTCACTAAAATCAAAGCTTTACGGTACACCCGCAGAAATTAGTAGCACTAAGTGCCATTAGAAATACTGCACCAGAAGGACCCATAAATAAACTAGTTTGGTGCACAAGGCAACAGGCCAACCACAATTCATCATCTACACCCAAGGGCTAACTCTCTCAGTCCTGCTGCTGGTTTTGGGGTTTGAACAAACAGAACATGGATTCTGTTTGGCCTACATCCTGTCTCTTCTGTAATTCCCAACATCCTTCAGTTACACACTCAAGAGCACAGACGTTACACTGTGCTCTGGCAGTAACAGTATGTCCAGAGAGGCAGGTGAGGGCACTGCCATTGGTATCTGAGGTAAAAACCACTGGACCAGTGACATGCTTTCTGCCTGTGACCATCTAAAACAGTTCAAAGACTATCACATGGCTTCGCAAACTGACTCAGTTGTAAACCTGGTCAGTCTATCACAGACCCAGAGTGTTTGAACAACTCTCACTGTTAGATAGGGTTCAAAGTGACTTATGTTGGGAGGTCAATGAAGTTTCATCTTAAAATTCTTCAGGCTGTTTTGCTTATCTTATCTGTATCTTTTTCCACTTTAAAGTTATGAAATCTTATGTTTGGAATTTTTAAGTATTTTTAAAGTATATTTTTCTGTTTTTTAAAGTTATGAAATCTTATGTTTGGAACATTAACCCCACCTCATTTTGAACCCTGATGTTGAATAAATAAAACATTATAAAAGTTTTTTTTTTCCTTAGCTTTTATGATGTGGGGAATTTGATTCTAGTATTTTACGACACAGCGGTATGAACTGTTATTTCACAATCTGTTTTTTACAGCCATGACTGTATATCTACTTTGGCAAAATAAAGACCCATTGGTATAGTTTAGATTTTATAATGCAATTCTGACAAGTCCTGGAAGATACATCCAGACATTTTCATAGCTGTAACCGATAATAACATACAATCAATTTATATGATGAAACTTAACCCCTGAACAGCATGTCAACATTATCAGTGAGGCAATTGAACTATTACAGCACTGGTCCTTCTGTGATGATTCAACATCACCCTCTTCTGGCTTCTCAATGTATCAGAAGACTGCACCAAAGACACCACAGGTAGTGGAACAGCACCCTCTGCTGGAAAGAAATGGTTATGATTACGTTTTTCAAGATGTTTCAGAATACTGTGCAGTTGTAAAATTTTTACCAAACTAGTTACCAGCTACAGTATTGAAGAACCTCCGACAGACCTTATAACACCAACATGAGCTGATCGTCTTATAATAGGAATGATTATAATAATAAAAGAAACAATAACAAAGGTTGCCAAATCAGCATCTTTATTTTACAAACAAACGCATTTTTATTGACATTTCTTTGTATCATAAAAAAGCAATTTACAAGCTTAAGAACCGAAATAAAGCAGCACAGAATGATTATGAGTAAAATATATAATTTGAATAAATATATCTTATATTTTCATGCTATAAAATAAATTCATAAATGGCAAGTTCATAGTTACAGCATCAGCTCTAGCTAGCTTCATTACTTCATAGTTGTACAAAACAGTAGAGTTTTGAGGTTCACAGTTGGGTTGTGAGGTTGTGTTGAGAGGACGAACAGGAGATGGGCAGACACCCATGTTCATGGTAAAACTACTAGTCTCCCCTGCGCCCTTGGACTGGAAACTCTGTGCTTTTCACATGCATGCAGAGGGAACAGAAAACATGGGCTCAGGAGAGAGCCTTGAGGCAGAATGTTTTGGGAACCACTGTGTGAGGGATAGCTGTCCCACCTGAAGAGAAGTGCACGTTTCATAGAGGAGCGCCATGCTCAGATACCACTTACTAGAAACCCTGAGTTCTACTTTTCTTTTTTTTTTTTGCCTTGTCACCAAATGAATGATAGCAAGAGACCGCACAACGTCTGAGACCAGGGAGTTTCACGACGAGAGAAGCGCAGGTTAGCCTGTTTGTCTGATCGGAGCAGCGCTAACAGGCTCCTCCCGATCCCGGCCTGCAGTCTGCAGCCTCACCACTACAGGGTGGAGAGGAGACCTCAGAGTTTCAGCATGAACACAGTTTGACCTTCCCATAACAGTGGCGAAGCAGACCCAAATCCCTTATATGACTTGTAATGCATTCATTTAGCGGACGCTTTTCATCCAAAGCGATGTGTATACAGTAGGGGAAGATTTCCCCTGATTTGTTTATCTGCAGTCAAATGCTCCTCCACTAAGCTTACTTATCGTCCCCTTAAAACTGACGGAGGTTCTGGTCTTGATCACCAACTCAGCTTCGCGCTGTGGCTCAATGACAGTCATAGGCTTCAAACGCACACTTAGATTATTAGCAATGCCAGTCTGATCCAAGTAGCAATTTCACTCGACTTTTTCAATGTTTCACAAAAAATATAAAAATAAATCAATATCAAATTGTTGTGGTCCTACTTCAGATAATCAGCTCCCTGACATTCGATTTGATTGAGACATGACAGACCAAGGGTTAGCCTAGGTGCACAGATACCAATACACCATTCAAAAAGGTTATTGCTTTTGTTTAATACTGTACACAGTGGAGATAATTGAAGAAAAAAACTCAAAAGAAAAAAAACAATGGAAGACTAAGATTATTTTTTTTGACAAGTCTATATCAGTGTTCATAAACTACCTGAAGTTTAGTCAGTTTAAAAAAGTAATCGGACGAGCTGAAAAATTCTAAAAGTAGTCCTATTCCTGTAAACACTTTGCTTGATTATTCCTGGTCAACTAGAGTCTGTCTGCTCCTGTTCTATGAAGTCTTGAACAAAGAGTGAATGCAGTATGCCTTAGATTCAGTGAGTGGGTGAATATTGTTGCATTAGTAACTATGGTTCATAAAAGCATTTTACACAAATATCCCCTTCTTTACCCCCCATAACATATATATATGTACGCGTATAGTTATTTGTATATAAAATCAAATTTAACCTGACCTGCCTAAAAGCACCATTGAAGATTAGAAGTTTTCTATTAAGAGTATTTGAGGATGTGCTGAGGATGAGAGAAGATTACTACCTCCTTTCTGGAACAGGTAGGAATCGTAGATCATTTGTAAGTGCATGCCCGTGGAGACTAATGATTGAGTTACAAATAGCCAAGGGCTATTAATGTATGTGGGTGAAAGACGTGCAATATATCTGTATCCCGATTAGACCAGCACGGTTCGCTTGTCAGAACACAGAAGCTAAAATAACAGCAAACAGGTGAAAAAAAAAAAAAAAGCAGCTTGTTTCAAACTAAATTAATGGAAGTTGTTCAATCTATGAAATATCTATAGTCATCCTGTGTATAGAATTACTTTTACTGCTATTGGATTCAAGTGAGCCACCTTCTGATTCTTAGATTTCAAACATTTAATGTTGCAACCCAATCCAAAAGGAACCATATTGCAAAGAGTATCGCTTAAGTCGCTTCTCTGAACACATTTCTTAAGATTGTCCTCAGTTACAACATATAACACACGGTGTGCATGTACAAACTTGAAAACAAACGTCCTGGTCTATGAATGTGATTCAATGCTATGCAGGACACCATACAGAATAACATGATACAAACACACCCATCCATCACACAGGTAATGAAAGTACTAGAAGGAGTGGAAACAAGTCCCTAATCCATCCTCCTTTCATCCAATAGGGGCCAGGCACACACATACACGTGCTACAACATGGGATTAGATAAAACTGTCGATTCTTGTGGCAAGGCACAACGTTTCCCATCACTTTTTTGTATTTTATTTTTTTACACAAATTCTAAATTTGGCCTTAATTAAATCTCCTAATAATAAAAGATATATTGCACAACGCATGGCTTAACTGGGTAACTGTCAACTGGCATTTGATCGTTTTAAACATTGTTTCGAACATTTTACCGCTTTCGACAGACAGCGGCAGGTTTAACCTTGAATATAAAGAATCTACGCAACATCAAATGTGTGCAAAGTGTCCCTTTAGTCACCAAATTAATATAGGACTTCATGGTCAATATAGTTTTTGAAGACAGAGGTTTTGCAGAAGTGACTGAATATCAATTTAACTCTTTGGTCTCGTCTGCCATCACAATAATGTACATTAAAGTGGCTGCTATTACCAGTTCTCAATATAGAATAAAGATGAGGGCAACATGGGGCTTGATTTCCTTGTTTCATGTAGATGTGAAGAACATTTTAGAAATCCAATTAACAAGACTTTACCGAGATGGTTCTGCTTGCAAAGCTGCAGTTTTTGTGCACTACCAAAAGAGAAGTGACAACACAATCACCTCAAAGAAACAGATCAATGACTGTCTAGTCAATGTCTATGGAGGATGATAGTCAAAATATGGTGGCTTGATGAAGACAAAAAAACAAAACGGAAATATATGTCCTGTTCATTCAAATTAGAGAAATAAACCAGGAGAATGTCTGAGCTCACATTATCGGTAAACAGTCCTTTGCATACTGGACAGTTTCGATGGCTACTGGTACAACAAGACAATGGGTACACAGTAAAACAATGTGACACTTGTATAGTGAGAATTTGCTGAACAAAAGACTATATCAGTGATCAGATACAATATATGGTTGGAAAATCAACATACTGAGAAATGAAACCCAAATCTCAGTGCCAATATATTCTTCTGAATGAGACTAAACAAAAAGTAAGGACTACTCAGGTTGCATAAAAGAGCACGATTGTATGGATGGCTATTTTGAGTTTAGACCCTATCCAGAGTATTCAAGACAACCTGTATCCAACACTGCAAATACTTTCAGAATTACTACTCGTGTATGAAAAAAGAAAGGCATCACGATGCTGGAAAAGGGGCAATACGTGAACTGCTAAAAAATTGCTCCTTTGGGCCAGGTGATCGGATAACACAGCAATCAAGACTTTAGCCAAACTAACTAACTGGCAAAATGACCTTGTTTGTCCTAGGCCATTTTCACGATCACCAAGGTTACACTGTATTCCGTAGTTCCAGCTGGGTCTACAACATGGCAGGATGCCCATCTCTTGCTCCAGCACTAGTTATTCCAACATGCTCAGAATCAGAAAAAGAAAATGGGTAGATCCATGATCCCAATCAAAGCTCCTAAATCGCAGACACCATCACAGAACAAAATAACTACATTTCCCAAATGATTAATCACCAACTATTGAATCCAAATTGGAAGTGTACATTTTAAGACAGAAAATAATAATAATAAAATAAGTGTGTTTTATTTTCTGAGAAATCTGTACAGAAACGTGTGACCAATCAGGCTGCTCTATGCTACTTAGAGAAAGTGCACTCATTACTTTGGATCAAAAGCTTTTTTTTTCTGTTTTTCCTTCTCCATTGTTTATCGTCGGGGCCTGAAATAATTTAAAACTATACGTCAGAAATGACTGGGAGAGTAAAGACATTCTCACTGTACATCTCTAGCTCTGCCGCCATGTCTGGTAATAAAGAAGCTGATCTGAAAAATAATAATAAAATGTAAAAAAAAAAATCAAAGTTTGCATATTCTGGGCATTTGGATTACATGCAGATGGAGAGCATCACTCCTGTAGCGCTAGGCTGATGAAAGGGAATTTAACCGTTTAACTACATCTGTTTGTCCAATGTTATCTTGAGACAAAAACAACTGTTACGTGTATAAAAAAAAGAAAGAATTGTGAGTAAAAAAAACAACACAAAACCAGAATGTAAGACATTTCAGATGGCTTCACTGCAGGAGGATCACCCATTACATGGACAGCCCCTAAACACGCCCTTCGGCCATCTTGATATTCTCTCCAGTGACGAGAGGAGGACGATGTATGACGCTGTGGGTTTACAAAAAGCAGGCCTAGATGTTGATAAGACAGTGCAGATCATGTCTCTTCTGTTCTCTTACAATACTCAATAGAAGGTAACCTCTCTACCTCACCCTAATGTAGCACCTTCTTCCTCCTCACTGTTTCCTGCCTGATCGTGAAGCACAGGACACGGACTCATAGCAGAATTCATACAATCACAAAGGAATATTTCACGTCCTAATATCAAGGCTTTGTGTTGAGAGTTCTGCCAAGGTTTGGCAAATGAAACTGACCCTACAACAAACGGAGAACCCTTCGGTTCCTGGTAGGTTCTTGGCTATGAGGTAGAACCCGTCGGAATTGAATAAAAAGCTAAAATACTGCCTGCTATGACTATGTAGTTGTAGTATCATGAGGTATTGTACGGATATGTCACACGAAAGCTTTGCACTGGCGGAAAAATCATTCCTTGTGAGTAAGTGACCCCTTTTGGCCACCTGTGCAAAAACAGGTCAGGTAAAAAGGTGATATGACAAGCATCTTACCAGAGCTTTCACATTATCAATTATTGCAACATGCCTATATTACTGTGTAAATATGTTTTTAAAAACATGTAAAGATAAAAAAGAGAGAAAAAGGAGGTCTTGATTATTGGAACCTCCCTCAAATAGTAAGTTGAAACTCCTTTCCCTTTTAAAATAATTATTTTTATCAAGCCCGCCTTGCATTCAACGACTAACAAACTGACAGGCAGAAACCCCCAGATGCACAATGTTAGGTTGAAAGTTTGAGGGAGCTGGTCCGCAGAAAGGTTTCAAATAACATGTCGTAAAGCCTGCTCGACCTAAAGACGGGCCTAAAAATCACATCTGGATGCCGGAGCCTCTTCTGGACTGCACTTTGATGCCTCCTCTATGTCATTGGCCGGTGCTTCCTCCGAGTACTGTGCCTCGAACGCCATCCCCTCCGAGGCGTCCTCTGGGTCCTTCTGCCCGGAGATTCCCTCCGTCCTCTCTGGAGAGTCCATGTGATTGCTGCCCTCCGATGCCCCCAGGTGCTTCTTCCTCAGGTGTTGGTTTAGGGTGCCCTGGAAGGGGAAGCACTTGCCACAGATTTGGCAGTGGAAAGGCTTGTTGTCCGTGTGTCCGCGGATGTGGTACTCCAGCTGGTCTTTCCTCGTGTATTTCTTCCCGCAGAACTTGCAGACGAAAGGGGTGATTCCCATGTGCAGGCGCATGTGGCGGTCCAAGCTGCCCTTCTGGTTGAAGGACTTGCCGCAGTAGATGCAGATCAGCCTCTCGTTGTAGGGGTACCACTGGCTGCGCAGGCTCCTCTCCCGGACGTCGTTCTCCAGGCCGGAGGAGCCCAGCCCTGGCTCGCCCTCGTCCGCCCCGGGCTTGATCTGACTCAGCACCTCAGCCGGCACGACCACTGGCCTCTTGGCCCTTGCCCGCCCTCCCCGGAAGCCGCTGAGCATGGAGCGGGAGGGGCTGGAGCTGCTGAGACTGACGAAGCAGGGAGACGACAGTCCTGAGTAGGTGTAGCCGGTGGACTGGATGACTGGACCGTAAGAGCCCACGCTGACTGCCAGAACCTGTTCCCCGTCCACCAGCTCCGTGTGGTAGCCGTCGTCGCCGGCGGACGAGCTGTCCGAGTAGCTTGGCCGGTCGGTCTTCTCCAGCTTCACGTGAACGTCCGTCACTTGGCCGTCCTTCCCGATGAGCTCCACCTGCTCCGTGTCGCCCTCGATGGGCGCCTCTTGCTCGGACACGCCGTCGCTGCTGCCGCGGTCCGACTGGCCCTCCTCCGGCTGACGCCCCCGGCCCGGGGCCTTCCCCGCCAGCTCGGAGCGCGTCTCCAGGCTCCCCGCGTGGCCGTGCCGGGAAAAGTATGGGGGCGAGATCTGGGTGGGGTTGATGAAGAGGCTGCTGTCTTTCACGCCGTTGCGGCTGGCCTGGGAGCCGTCCTTCCCGGGGCTTCCGGAGGCTGGCAAGCTGATTTTGGAGTGGATCCCCTCCAGGATCTGGGTGCACTTGTCGATGATGGCCTGCATCT
This sequence comes from Osmerus mordax, assembly GCF_038355195.1. Lineage (NCBI taxonomy): Eukaryota > Metazoa > Chordata > Actinopteri > Osmeriformes > Osmeridae > Osmerus > Osmerus mordax. The sequence goes on along the minus strand of NC_090073.1, from coordinate 8,426,855 downwards.
GCAGGAAGCTGGCGGCCGTCAAGAAGCTGATGACGTCCTTGAGCTGCAGCGACATGCGTCCAGTGTAGCAGAAGGCCAGCAGCTGTTCGAACACCTCGGGACTCTTGATGACGGAGATGGACAGGCCGCTCATGGTGCCCAGGGCGGAGTGGTCGCGGAAGTACGGCGAGCTGGCGGCCAGGACCGCCTTGTGCGCTCGGAACGGCTGTCCCTGGATGTGGACGATGATGTCACACAGCTTACCCTGCAGGCGTAGCTCGTTGAGCTGGTTCAGGACCGTGTTGCTGAACTCCGGCACGTCGAACTCGATGTAGCTGCTGCCGTCCTCCATGACTCTGAGGTGTCGCGCCACTTTGTCCACAGCCTGGTTGGAGAAACGGCAGAATAACAAGATTAAACTACGGGAATATAAGTGAATCTACGATGAATGTTTGCAGCTATTGTATTTCGCACAAGTTTGTTGACATGTGACCATAAAGAGTTGTTGTGAATGATTTTTAAGTAAGTAAGTAAAACTACAGAAATGTAAAAAAGACCACTATTTTTCCAGTATGAAATTGACAAGATGTAAAATAAAATACAACAACATGTGAGTTGCTTCGTTCTCACACGAGAACAGGAACAGAAACCAATAGTAACATCTCAATATTCAACCGCACATATCTCAGTGTTACTTAGGTCTCGCTAGCTGCACAACTTTAACACCTTGAGGCTATTTCAATACACCGACCCGCTACGCAAGAAATCTGGAACTCTGAGGCAGAAACCAGGAGCTCCGAGCTGCCTCATTTCACATTCACACAGGAGTGAGAAAACGAACGCTATAGACATCGCTAATGCCAGTTGGCCTCAATATGTAGCAAGTGGAGCCTGACAAGACAACCATTCGTCATGTGACAAATTATATAAGCCTGCAGCTAACTTAATGTTTTCTTGGGTTGATTCAGATAAGAAAATAGTGTGCCAACCATAACCACGCCTGTGTTTGACCCATTTCAGTGCAGCCATTAACAGTCACTCCAGAGTTTGCCAGGAGTCAATGCTGACCTGACTTGAGTCTCGTATGAGAACAATCTGTGAATCTCAGCTCAAAATAAGATCCCACAGCTGGGCAATTTCACAGTAATTTGCCAAAGGAATGAGAGTGGAGATGATATGTAAGAGCTAGTCCATCCAGTCCAGGGTTCTGTCTCTGTGCACAAGAGACTTGTAATCTGTGCAAGAACAGAAAGATCTGGCGACCAAAAGCAACAACAAATATAAGCAGATGTTTAATCTGCAGAGTGAAACTTTACCGCACTAACATAGCAGCCTCTATAAACCTTGAAGAGAGTTCACAACAACATGGACTTAGCAGCGTCTATAAACCTTGAGGAGAGTTTAATGCATCACAGCAGATGGCAGAATATGCATCGCTTAACACTGCAATAGAAATAGAACACAAGACTGTTAGGACAATTAACAAACGTGACGACAAAATGCTCATGTCTCTAACAAAATTCTTTCGAGATTTCGAGAGGCTAGTTCATGTTTCCTTCATCGAGCCATGCACAGAACTGTGCGAAAACAGTATTATATCCATCTCTGCCCTCTTCTCACCATCTGTCCTTCTCTGCCATCACTCTTCCCTTTACCTCCCTCCCTCCCTAGCAATTCAGCGTGATCCTCTGGGCATTTAGTCTCAGTCAGCACTTTCAGAATGTAAACACTTTCTCCAATTGCCAAGGCTTGCCAAGACACCTGTCTCTCAACCCATATGTTCTGGCACAGGAGAAAGAAGGGGCAGGGCAGGCAAAACAGAAAGAACGGTAAAATGAAGCATGGTACCATATTTTCTCTCTGCCCTTACAGGGCTTTTAAATATAGAATGCATATTAAATATATCAGCAGTGCCAGCTAGAAAATATACACACAGGATCAACTGCCAAATTGAAAGCCTGCCAAAGAATGCCTGCTCTGTGGCCGAGTTAAACTCAAGGATGAGGTCTACAAGTAAGGATCTGATTGGTCACACCCAAGGGTGAAGTGTACAACCCAGGTTCTGATTGGTCATACTGGAAACTGGAAGGCCTACTGTACATTAGTCCAGCGTGTCTGTTTCAAGAACTGAGTGGATCCTTCTGTATTAAACTACCTACGACAATTATCACTGAAATCAACAACCTGGTCTAAACTTCCTTCTGTACTGATGACACTGAGGGGGATTTGACCCAAATTTCAGAAAATAACAACTGAGTCCTGGGCAACATAGGAGTTAGCCCAGCCCTAAGACAATGTACTGATCAAACAGAAATCACTGCACTGACCGGATAGAGGACAGTCTTACCGACCGTTTTGACAGTCCTAAAGAGACTGATAGCGGAGAGGCTAAGAGGTCAATATTATCTGCTCTGAGCCATCATTGACTGACGGGGATGACCGCACTGCAAAGGAAAACTCACTCCCCCTTAAAAAAAAACTACAAAACAGGGAATTATTCAACAAAAAAAGCTGTGTCAGCGAACAAGCACTGAATGCCTTAGATAAGCTATATTTCGCCTATTTGACTAAAAAGCTAGCTCGGCATCCAAAGCCAAAATTGCTAAACAAGCAGAGCATGCCAGTGCAATATGAGAAGGAAAGGAAATACAGAGAGACAGACTTTTGGAAGTCGAGGAGATAAAGGTGGAGGGATTATTTGATCTGCTTTGGTGTGCAACTGCGACAGAATCATTATTTTATTCCGATGTGAACTAAAGACGTGTTAAGGAACGAGCAGGCCTTGCTTGGAAGCTGAGCCACAGAACATGTTAGTTTAGTCAGTTCAGGACTCCCAAGGAGATCAACGTCACGCTTACTCTTACATACCAACCATGACGCATCATTCTCCCCTCGCTCCTGAATCTAGCCTGGGTCTTTATTCACAAGCTCATTCGCTCATCTGTCCTCCAGGCTGTTATTTACATTTAGTCATTTAGCAGACGCTCTTATCCAGAGCGACTTACAGTAAGTACAGGGACATTCCCCCGAGGCAAGTAGGGTGAAGTGCCTTGCCCAAGGACACAACGTCAGTTGGCATGACCGGGAATCGAACTGGCAACCTTCGGATTACTAGCCCGATTCCCTCACCGCTCAGCCATCTGACTCCCTTATTGTAGCTGGATGACATGAGACTACGGGATAGGCCGCTGCCACTCAATCCACAACAGTCTGGGCAATTAAGATAGTTATTTTGACTGACACTGGACAACTAATACCCAGATTGCCTCCACTAAAAAAAATAGAAGCACAATTATCATTATCATAGACCTAATTAAAAATGGATTCCCCCCCCTCCAATTAGCAGGGGAAATCAGACTTTGCATGAGGTTGACCTAATATGTACAGATAAAAATAATTTTGAGTTGCTTGGTAGACACCGTGGAGAAATAATTCCCTCCATTTTACAATCACACATTCGTAACCAAGTGAAGCTCGAGATGAATCCTGAACTGGAAGCTGCCATCCTTCATTTAGAATCCATCACTTGATGTGTTCACAGTCTATCTTTACTTAGCTCCAATCTTCTATTAATCATTTAAGCAAGGTGATCCATACTGCTGTGTGTGTGTGTGTGTGTGTGTGTGTTTGGGGGGGGGGGGGGGGGGGGTAGGCTTGACATGCATGAAAACATAGGTATCGTTGGTGCCCCACTCAGCATTAAAATAAATATTTGTGTTTGTAAAATGCATGTATTTATATAACCAAGAGGCTGTCCTTGCAACACCCTCATGTGTTATGCTCATGGGTTATCAACTATCGGTTTTGTTTGTCCTTGCATTGCTCAATCGCCATCCAGTAGCAGACAGGGAGGGTGTGACTATTCCGTTTTACAGCTTATCCTGAGGGAACCGTGGTTATAAGGATACCGGGTTTAATGGGTGCAAAGCCATAATGCCTACTCATGCAAAAGGTTTAATTGGTGTGTCTCAGTCTGTTCTGACATGCCTTTCGGTATTCGAAGTGGTTAGATGGACTTGCCAGGTTCCCATTAGAACCACAACAGCTGGAAAACACCCCAAAACATTGAGGTTCTGGGTGAATCTGTTGACGTTATTGACGTTTGGATGTTATGGTCATGTATGACCCAGTCACATCTAACCACAAAAGCGACTCAGGACCCAAGGCGAACTCAAATGCACCGGATGACCCTGTAGCCCTGCACTTTGTACTGCCATGGCAATCAAGTTTGCGGTGTTTACGACATGAAACAAAACGTTTTTTTTTTTTTTTACATAATTAATCGTCATTATTGCTATGTTTCAATTTGTTCGTGCATTTCACAAATTTTTCTGTAAAAAATGACAGTGTATCGCAAGCCCTTTCCAGTAAATGTACTCGCAGAATGCAAATAACCTGGCGTTTGAACTGACACATTTAAGGGATTGACAATTAAATCGTTGCAGGCTTAAACATAACACCATGAGTAACACAGAAAAGACAACAATGAATCAAAATTTGAAAAAAAGCTCTTGCATGTGAAAGTCTGCCAACGTTAGTGCTAGCTTGGGGACCAGCAAGCTAGAAGGGTGCATTATTTGGCATGCACAAGTTTGCTGGAGCCATGAAAAAGAAAGATAAGAACGTTAAGATTAGCTAAAAAATGTATAACAGCAAGCAATCTGTACGTCGTTAGCATAGCTATTTACCTACTGACCATCTGCTCAACAAGTAGACACTGGACAAATTAATCCCTTGAAAATGTGTCTGTCATAACGTTAAATAAAAGTGCAAGCTTTACAGCTCTTGCCACGACGCCCTGAAAAGATTCAGTAAACTGCACTTCGAGGTCGAACTTTGCCGCTGTTGTTGCAATGCACAACGTCCATAGCGGCATTACATCGTTGGCTATGTCCCAGTGCAATATGTTACCTTTGTGCTAGGGTTTAATATATCAAATAGGAAAGTTAGAGAATGCGTAGCGACTCGTGCACACTTCGCCATCCCTACCCTTCACGGATAACTCGCAGTCCTGTAGCTAACTGTGTTGGCTTGGCTAGCTATGACATTTAGCTAACCAGACAGTTTTTGAGTAATAACCACCAGTATATCTCAGACTACATTAATCTTTGCCATAAATTCATATATTTAGCAAACGTCATTATGACAATATCTTGCGACAGATGACTTTCCCACGAGCGGCTGACCAGGGCTTTTCCAAGCTCGACGTGGGAGTAGGGGGGCTAGCTGGGAAGCTAGCTTGGGCTAGCATTAGCAAGCTAGCAAGATCAAGCTAAAAGCGCTAACATGCAACATTTTCGCCCTCCGGTGACAGCCGCTAAAACGTTTCAAGAATGTTAGTATTGAATCAAAGAAATCAACAAATGAATGCTAAACTCACCTTTTCCCAATCAAACGTCGCCCATTCCCCCCCGTTGTTTTCTTTCGCGTCAGCCAGGCCTCCAGTCCCCCCCACTCCAGCTGTGTCAGAAGCTGCTGCAATTTTCTTCTTTTTTTTATCAAACGGAAGTGTATCTGTCTTATTGGTCGGCATTTGGTACTGTCGCCAGTTACTATATGTGCGGTCTTCCTGCTTGAAACATAACTTACCCATCACATTTGAACAACAAATAATGATGAATTATGGCTCAGCTATATTCATGTTTGACCTGTTCTGCGAAATGATATGCCACATAATTCAATTCGTGCAGGTAAGCATGTCAATCATCCAATCATGCTGGCGTGCCTGTTGCGTGGACACACACACACACACACTATTATACATCACCTACTTAACAAGACAATATCTGATAATAATGCACATAAATATAAAGTAGTTCACAACAGTATGTGGCAACACAGATCGTGTCTGCTGTTTCGTAGTCATTTTGTTCTATCTGTACTCTGAGGTCAGAACAATGGCATCCTGAACAGTAAGAATTGTCGGTCTGTCTATTGTCAGTATGCTTTTAGTTAAACAGTTTAACCACAACGGGGCGCCACACGCTAAACAAAATGACTCCTTGAATTTTGTCAGCGACCCAGGCACATTTGGAAGGACAAGACTAGACTTACAAGTTCAGAAGTCAACCTCGTTGTATGTCTGCTTTTCTAGTTTGCTTATGGTCCAGCGGGATTTGACGACGCTTTTTTAAAATTCGACATTTATTCAACCCTGACACACACACTGAGAACATACAGTTAGGTCCATAAGTATTTGGACATTGACACAATTTTCATCATTTTGTCTCTGTATACCACCACAATGGATTTGAAATGAAACAATCAAGATGTGCTTTAAGTGCAGACTTTCAGCTTTAATTTCAGGGTATTTACGTCCAAATCAGGTGAACGGTGTAGGAATTACAATACATTTTATATGTGCCCCCCCCCCCTTTTTAAGGGACCAAAAGTAATTGGACAATTGGCTGCTCAGCTGTTCCATGGCCAGGTGTATGTTATTGCCTCATAAAGGGAGTTCGTTATTTCATTGACAAGGAGCAGATAAAAGGTCTAGAGTTCATTTCAAGTATGGTATTTGTGTTTGGAATCTGTTGCTGTCAACTCTCAATATGAAGTCCAAAGAGCTGTCACCATCAGTGAAGCAAGCCATTGTTAGGCTGAAAAATCAAAACAAGCCTATCAGAGAGATAGCAAAAACATTAGGTGTGGCCAAATCAACTGTTTGGTACATTCTTAAAAAGAAAGAACGCACTGGTGAGCTCAGCAACACCAAAAGACCCGGAAGACCACGGAAAACAACTGTGGTGGATGACAGAAGAATTCTTTCCCTGGTGAAGAAAAACCCCTTCACAACAGTTGGCCAGATCAAGAACACTCTCCAGGAGGTAGGCGTATCTGTGTCAAAGTCAATAATTAAGAGAAGACTTCACCAGAGTAAATACAGAGGGTTCACCACAAGATGTAAACCATTGGTGAGTCTCAAAAACAGGAAGACCAGATTAGAGTTTGCCAAAAAACATCTAAAAGAGCCTGTACAGTTCTGGAACAACATCCTATGGACAGATGAGACCAAGATCAACTTGTACCAGAATGATGGGAAGAGAAGAGTATGGAGAAGGGAAGGAACTGCTCATGATCCAAAGCATACCACCTCATCAGTGAAGCATGGTGGAGGTAGTGTTATGGCGTGGGCATGTATGGCTGCCAATGGAACTGGTTCCCTTGTATTTATCGATGATGTGACTGCTGACAAAAGCAGTAGGATGAATTCTGAAGTGTTTCGGGCAATATTATCTGCTCAGATTCAGCCAAATGCTTCAGAACTCATAGGAAAATTGTGTCAATGTCCAAATACTTATGGACCTAACTGTATAAGAATGTGAAACATGGAAACAAAACAGTACAAATTTGAGTGTTAGGCCAACATAGCTTGTACAAGATAGCAAAGAGATTCATAGGTCAAGATTTATTAGAGTGATTTGTTGTGGTGTGCTCCAATAAATCATTGAAGCTACAGTTGTTGCCTAATGCGTAATGTTGCATAACAACATGATATTTTCAAAGCTTTCTCAAATGACCCTTGTCAACTATATCAAATCTATTTACTGTATACAAATGCACACCTACTAAAATGTTGGTTGCATTAATTCAAAAGAAAACAGAAGCTACCTTTACTTTCACGTGTACTTTTTAGTTTCTTGGCAACTGACCAATGTATGCAAAAAGGTGAGTTTGCAATCCTGTGAATGTTTGAAGCAATGTATAAAATGTTTATTAATAGAATGTAAATATTTTGATTATGTTGCTCTACGCATGCTAAATTGGCTCACAATGTGACAGTACTGAATTATTTTGACACTCAGCAAAAACAAGTTTTATTTTTTGTTGTTTTTTTATGTTACAAAATGGCAAGCAGTGTGAAAAAAATAACTGCATCACAGCCTAAAATATGTTTTAGCTCATGAGAAATAGACGTTTTGACTCAGATAGTCTCTAGGTTTTGGGTTTTGTTGCTTGTAGTATTTATGAAAGACAAAAGTGAATTTGAGCCTCTGTGTTTTTCCCCTTCATATTATGTGAGTGGCAGCTTGGCAGGTCTAGTGAATATCTGACCTAATCTGGGTGGTGCAGGTGGCTGATAAACATAAGAAGCAGAATCGCCTTGTCATTGCACATGCTCCTTGTTAAACAAGTTGCTCCTCTATTCTCAAACAGAAACGTATTCTCTTTTTTTCTCCAAAAGATCGACGCATAACTGAAGGAGCAGCCAAGGTATGGTGATTAGAGATGGTGTTGTTGACCTGTAGGAACGATCGGGGTATTGATAACATTTCAAACAGCCTTGTAATCAAAGGCTTTCCTGTTTTAAGTTGTAATCTTTCTTGAAATGGTTCTTTGTTAGTTGCAGTGGTGTTTGCTCCACCAAGAATTCTTTGGCAGTGAACTAATGGGCTTGGTTTGGAGTGGTGCGGGGGCAAGGATCAGTCTCCAGGTGGGATATAGCAGGGCTTTGGAGGCACTCACCGCTTTCTTTTTATCTCAGGTGACTAAGCAAATTCCCAAGTGTCCACCTTGCAAGAGCCCAGGGGTACAGGCTCGAGGTGATGTGTCTGAAGGCCACATCTCAGGTATCAGAGAGAAGGAATAATGAGATCTGTTGTTCTGTATCGCTACCTGGACATAGTCATTTCGACAGATTAAAGAATGAGCAAGTAAATACATTCATACTGTAATACGTTTCATAATATTTTCACCTTTAAATACTGTGCTTATGTTGGGAGAAAATAGAGATATTCATCTTGTAGTCTAATCGTATCATTGTGGGCGAACTTTGGCCCATTCAACCATTTGCAAGCCGTTATTGAACAGGTAGGTATAGCTCAGAGGTTGAACATTTGGTAACAGATCAAGAGATAGAGGTTCAAATCTTTGACAGGTGGAAGTAACAAACATTAATCCATAAACATGGACCGGATGAAAATGCACATCAATTGAATATGGAGGTGAATAGAACCCAATGAGAACTTGCCATAGAACATAATAGGACACCATCTTCAAAAAGCTTTGATGCTGGTCTTTATCAAATACAATTACTTGATAATGTATCACTCCATTTATACAATCACGTCCATTTTTCAATTCACATGTATTTTCCTTGGCTCCATTTTCAATTCACATGTATTTTTATCATCTCCATTTTGATACTTAATTCTGTGTATAATGTGTGTATTTGTAATTTGTGTATAATTACATCTGCTAAGCTAAATGATTACATATGAATAAATTTTTATTAACGCGACACGCGGAAGATTGTTGACAGTTGGAGGAGATTTAATATGTTTGCCTCCTAATAAGTACAACATGAATAAACCATTGTCCTCTGCATCAGGGCACCAGAAATACCTGGTCTGTCAGTGCTGAGGGGGAACAATGGCACCCCAGTCCTCGTAGGCCGGCGTGGGCCCGAAGCCCACTGATGGGGAACATATTTCCCAACAGCAGGTGTTTGAGTCTGTCAGTGGCTGGTCCTCACCCTGCCTGTCAGGGAGAAGGCAAGCCTGTCCAGGTGTGGAGGTGGCCTTCTGCTCCTCTCACGTTACTCCTTCAAGGAGTGGAGGCTGGGTCGCAGGATGAGCCGGGGAAAAAATACTGACATTAGTGATAAAAAAAAGCATGCGTTATGTTTTTATGTCGTCAAACTGAAACCAGTGACATTGATAATGTACTGTATTAAGCATTAAAAATGATCCCCTCCAAGACTTGATGTTTTATGTATAGTTTGAAGAAAAAAAATGACAACAATTTTAGAATAACAATTCCAAAAACTATCATAACATCATCACATTCAAATCTTCAAACAGTACTTTGATGATAAAGAATTGTAGACCATATCTTAATTCGATCTGGAAATCTACTATACTGCAATCTGAGCTAAAGCTGAACAAAAGCCTGCAAGCTCAATTCAGCCAAATCGCAGCAAGACACGCATGGATACAAACGATAATTACACTCTAAATGCCCTCCCTGTATCATATCGTACTGGCCCAAGAAATAAAACCAAACTGTGAGACATAATGGCCGGGGTTCTGAGAGAACACAGAGGAAAGGTGAGTGACATCTGGCACATCATGAAGAGGAGCAGAGGTGTGTCGTCCGAAGCTTAGAGAAACTGAAAGCCCTGCTTACTGGAGCGGATCACAATGACGAAGAGGTGGAAGGTTCAGTCTGGAAGCTTTTTTATTGATAAGTCTGTCATCCCTGCTGATATTGGAGCAGTAATGGCAGCTGATGATTAGCCCACTACTGAGCTATTAACTGCATTTCTTATCCTTTTACCGGGTGCCGGGGATTGCCCCGAGACAAAGACATCCTTTATGCGGCAGGGTCTTAAACGCCATCTACCTGACCTGAAAGACTGTTATGTCTTACTGCCAGGCCAAATAAGGTGCATGTCAAAGGTCACTGTGGGCTGCCATTTGAAATGAAGGGGTTTTGAATGACTAGGCTGGTGAGAGATGGCTGTGGCAAAATTATAGAAAATTGGTTGTTTTGTCAACATTTCATCACCAGATTTACAGAAAGCTGACCCGACCCTGTCTTGCTCCCTCAAGGAGCTAAGGGAGTTGAGTCAGGGGAATTGATTGACAAGTAAATCTCCTCTTGATTTCTCTCTCGCTTTCTCTCTCCCTCTTAAGAAGTGACATTCTATATGATATATTAAAAAAAATGCTGAAGTAGCTGAAATGGCATCTTCTTTAAACATATTGGGTGCAAAACTGACATGATTTATTCATCTAACCAACCAAAGTCACAGAGCACACCTATGGATTAGGTAGTTTACTCTCTCTTATAAACCTTTCACAAAACAGAAATTGGGCATCCTGTTATACCTGATTTGATTATTTATCAAATCGTGAGACCAACAACTACTTTTGCCAGACATAAGTAATTCAACTTGTACAGGAAAAAGCATCAAGTTTGAATTATTGGCTGCCTAGAGGAACACACTGTGTGTCCGTGTTGAACCAGAGCGTTGCATTAACCTCTGACTGTCTCTGGTGTTTCCTGACAGACACCAGTAGGAGCCATGGCCTGGCTAACCCCCCACTGAGGAAAAGCATCTTTCATTAAAGTTTAAACCTCTTGAATAAGATACAGGCTCTCCGATAAGATCTGGGAATGCACCAACATGGAATTATGGAGGAAGAAAATTGACATTTTCTGAATAAGCGCCTGGGATCTCTCATGAAAGACTAAGGTTTATGGAACAGGTCATTCAAGGGAGAGAGAGAACCTTGAAATGGCCTGCAGAACCGAACAGAGATCTCCAAGCTGCAGCCTAAGGCAGTTACATGGGAGCACTGAGAACCAGACAGTGATCTCAGACCTAGGAAGAAAAAAAAGAAATTCTCTCACAGGGTTGAAAGTAACCCTTATTCTTGGCTCGTAACCTACTGTAATAAATTGAAACTTAAAATGTTAAGATACCACAAAGGTAGTGTAGATTGTGTATGGGTAGAAAGCCTCCATTGACATTTTAAAAAGAAGATTTATTTAGATTTGGCATCCTTTGATGTTGAAGTAAAGGTGTTGCTAAAAGTAACTATCTCAATCGAAGAAAAAGAGACCTCACCTTGCCTTCAAACGACGTGTCAGTTGTGACAGTGGTATGTGACATTCTGGCATTCTGACATTTTGATGAGGGAGATATCGCTTTGCACTTAGACTCACCTCAAGTTCGCAGCCATCAAAAGCGCCCACCAAGCATGCAGGTGTTATGCCTGTAGCACAACCCCACGGAGACACGAACTCAAGCCCAGCCTTCCCTTAGGGCCTGGACTACCAGAGCACTTTCACACGGAAGTTTCATCATGGCGTCTCTAATAGCTAATAGGCTTGAAATGACTGCCAAGGCTAGGCGGCTCATTCCGCATTCCTCACCGCACCGGAAAACTATCTGCAGCCGAATATGAGGATCTGCACTGCACTGTCCCTGTTTTCTTTGAGCAAATCTTGATTTCCCTGGCCAGAATGTTAAACAGAACAGATTGACCACAGAGATATCCGTTTGCCAAGTTTTCCATGAACATAATCCCTGTTTCTTCTTAAGTGGTCTCTGACTCATGACTCCGTAAGTCCTTCGAACACAAAAAGCAGGTTAAATGCCTGCTAATAAGTATTCTGGGGTGAAGAAAACGGAAAGGCAAAAAGGAAAAGAGAGAGGTCTTATTGTGCTACAGTTGATGTGTTTCTTCTCTGTGTCGTTTTCTCCCCATATCCTCGGAGTCTGGAAGGTTCTCCAGAGGAACTGAGGGAAGCAGCGAAGGTCAACAACGCTTGTAAATCTTCAACCGTGGAGACTGGAATCAGCCAGGAGCAGGAAAGAAAATCCCTTAACCCTGGTCAAATTACTGCTCAAGTTTCCCACAACGATGAATGTGTAGTTGAACAATTCCAATGTGTTCTTAAGTTTATCATTCAAAAGTCCAACTGATATTTCTTTTTAAAGACAGTGGCAGGAGTAAAGAGTAATTGAGACTACGTATCTTTGCTACACAACAGTAACCTATGGAGCCTTAAATGCTCTTGACCTGTTGAGCTTGTCACTTCACCTGCTCAATAACTCTCGCCTACGGGTTTGGAAAGGTTGAGGGGGAGTGGGCTTGGCAGACATGTTTTCACACCTCATTCCTGAACGATGCGATATATGACATGGCTTTGGCCTTAACCCTTGTGTTATCTTCGGGTCATTCTGACCCATCAGTCATTGTGACCCACCATCGTATTGCGACAATTTTACCGTATACAAAAACCGTCGGGCTGTCTCAGACCCCCAACATTGCGAAGGTTAAAAGAAAATTATTTGTATTTGTTTTTGTATCGGGTAAAATTGGGTAAACACAACGATGGTCCGTTATCAACCTTTGGGTCATGTGACCCAAAGTCAGCGCAAGGGTTAACCTAGAAACAAGTATAACACAAGTGCTGTTTTGTCTCCCCCACATACCCCTCTGTCCTCCCTCTTCTAGATCCCTCCTGGAGATTATAGCGTGGAACCGTTCTCGGAGGGTCTACTCTGTAGAGATGTGCTCTGTGAGATGTACCCTGTTGAGCCTTCTTGCATTGGATACATATGTTTAGGTTCCCCCAACAGGACACACTTTGGGGCCCAAACAGCAGGTGTTTATACTGTATAGCTAAGCAAATAGTCTACAGTGCACATGTTACGGCAACTTTTTTCGCTCCCTCAAAATGTTTTCCTAAATGTTTTGTCAAGACCACAATGGGGGACACTGCAGTGAGACTGTAGAATCATCCAAACTATAGTTTGTATAACAGATAGTAATCAGACACTTTGTGACCCAAGGTTATTCTCTTAAACAAAATAAAAAGATCTGGTTGGTTTAAGTCTCTCATCGTGGCATGCAGGTTCTATGGTTTCCAATAAGACTTGAGACATGACAGTGGTCAGAAGTTCAAAACAATATTTATATGTTGGGATTGTGATTAAGATGGTAATTCAATTAGAAAGAGTTCCTGTTTCAGTGTGTGTTTTGAAGTGAAGTCTCACAGTGACCAGTGGAGGCCAGACATCTGTAAAACTGTAAAACTCTTCCCTTCAGACTAACTGCGCGACATCACAGGAAAAAAACGAAGGTAAAATAAATAGATGAAGCTCTTGTCTTAATAATTGATACAAATTCTGGGACAGCAGGGGAAATCAATTGGAAGCTTGGCCCAAAATCAAGTGGTATTGTTGTGTAAGCTGTATGTGGACATAAATCCATGTAGAGATAAAACTAGTATTGACAGCTGTCTTGATCTGGCCCACTACTGGAACCGGCAAGGTATCCACCATCTCCTCATTGGCTGTTTAACACCTCGGTAATCCCTCCTGCCCATAAGCACTGAAGCTTATTTATTGGAAGGCTTTGGCATGACGAGAGACGACAATGAGAGTCTAAATTATGTATTATGTACAGCAATTGATTTTAAATATTTAGGCACAGACGTGCACAGTGTGCCCCTTTGTCCTTCAGAGTCACTTGAAATAAGTTTAACAAAGACTTTCAGCAGTCCCCCGTCCCCGTCCGTCCGTCCCCCCCAAAAAATGGCTGAATGCATTTGTTGAAAATGAATCGTAATCGGTTTTAGAGTTGCCTTTTTTTCCGTCCAGGCAACCAATTTGTCACCCGTCACGACCATGTCTCAGCACAACAGGTTGCTGTGTAAGGTGAAGACAGAGAGATAATGGAGTCAGAGAGAGAGAGAGAGAGAAAGAGAGAGAGAGAGAGAGAGAGAGAGAGACAGACAGAGAGAGAGAGAGAGAGAGAGAGAGAGAGAGAGAGAGAGAGAGAGAGAGAGAGAGAGAGAGAGAGAGAGAGAGAGAGAGAGAGAAAGGCCAGGCCTGTCATTCTGACTGTCGTATGAAGTGGAGGATTAAGATCGAGGTGAGGGGCCTGATGAGGAGTGCGGTGAGAACAGATGGAGAGAGATAACATGGACTCTCCTGGAGCGCAGAGCGAGAGACAGAAACAGGTTGTTGGTGTCGTGCCCTGCTGGTGTCGGAGTTGCATGCCGTTCCAACCCCTGCTCTGGACGCATGCGTCAACACAGCGCCGTGTGAAATCTGGAGAAATTGATTGTTATGACACTAACATGATACCTGTCTGACAGAGAAGATGTTACAGGCATATGTGTGTGTGTGTGTGTGTGTCATGTGGCTGTGGATGCTTGAGAGAGTGTGTGTGTATCACAGAGATTGGAAAGAGAGAGAGAGAGCTGGGTCTGTCTGTGGAGACTGTCTCCCCAGGCATTCCTCCTCCTTCAGATAGGCAGGCTGGGGGGGCCGAGCCGGGCTCAGGTATCTCCAGTAACCTCCCCTTTGTCCCCCTGCAGAATGGACCCTTTTGTCTGCTGTTTTCTGCGGGTCATTGTGAGGAGCGCTTCTTAGTGTCAGCTTTAATTCTCGGCGTAACCCTAGCCGCGATGCCCCCCCGACTCTACCTTCCGCCCCGCGTGCCGCTCAGAAGATGCCCGGGTAGAACGGGGAGAGGCCGGGTTGCGAACAAGCGCACCCAGGAGAGGACTTGTGAACCCCCGATGCTCGAAAATGTAAATGTCGCTTTAATTGTCGGCCGTCAGACCTCAACCCAAGTTGATCTGATGTGAGGACGACGGGAGGGTGAAAAAAGGATGTGTGTCTGGAACCATCCTGGGATCCCGTCTAGCTAAAATGGCCCCCAGGCCCCTGACTCTCTAACCTCCACAAAGAAAACAAGAACCACGGAGGGAAACAGACAGAGAATAGAGCTAAAACAGCAAACAGCAGAGCCTAATATGAAGACTCTACTTGGGTGAACCAGTCACTCCTGTCGGTCAGTCTTTGCTTTGAAAGGAATGATGAGATTCATCAACTGGAATGTGTGAGGCCTGTCTGATAAAGTGTTCCCTCGTCAGGTTGGATCCCTGTGAAGGTATGAGGTATCAGGGAGAGGAGGGTTTGTGGGAGCCGGTCTCGGAACAGTACCCCAGCACAGCTCACGTTCTCTGGATGAACCCGTGTTCCAGGGACAGCTGGGCGGCACCATCTCATGTCTCAGGTTGTCATGGTTCACTGGACCCTTTAAAGTGAAGACACCCACCAGAGGCACACACACACACTCACACACACATGCCCGAAAGGTAATTGTTTTAATCCCATCCACTTTCTATCTATTAAATGAAGAAAAACTAGCATACAAATATAGAGAAAGGAAGAGTTTGCGTTTACTTTGCTTGGCTGCATGACTCCATGACTGCATTGATCAGACAGAGGCAATATTTAGAAAATAATTCAGATTCTTGAAGAATCAAATGGATCCTGAGATGGTGGGAGGGAAGAGTGGATCAGTTTACTGACATGGCACACACCACTGAACATACGGCAGGAGATCAAAGCCCTCCTTCCTGCGCCTACCGCAGTGTGTTCCCCTCAGATCTGACAAGGTACCCCCGTCAAGCGACCCTGACCTGCTACCGATGATGGACCTTGTCCAAAACCGCCTCCTCAGGGCCAGGACCGGTACCTCCGCACGGCCACTCTCACCCAAGACTGCCGACGCCATCCCCGTGGATCCTCACACGTCAAAACCCCGTGCCATGTGACAGCCCGAGTGCTCTCCCTCCCACTGCTACATCTACCTACCTGCAAGTCGGATCCCCAGCATGCCTCGCCTAGTGCCCCTGTGGTCGCCATTTTGGTTCATCCCCCTCGCCAGGATGTTTACTTATTGTAAAATGGACTCTCTCAGAACACCCGCGAGCAGGACGACCGGTCAGGGTTTTGCGAGGAGGTCTGAACCTACATCTGAAGCTGCTGGATATTTCTGCTGACGCAGCCCAAGAACAGGATTTGGGTTTCCATGGGGTCAGGATAATTTCACTCCCTCACAACCCCCCCCACACCCCCCCCCCCCCCTCACATCTGCCACTAGTCTGAGCTTTCAACTCGGAATGTCCAAGGATCAAAGCTTACAAAGCCAGTGTCCGTTTGTTCTTTTCGCATCCTGACATAGATTTTTATTTACGTCATTTTTGATAGGAAACTAATGATAAAAATAACAACATTTTTTGAATTTCCTTTCTCGGTAGGGAATTTCCTTTCCCCGACCCCCAGCCCTGTCCTCTCTGCACACTCCCAGGGCCTCTCTGTGCCCTGGGGTGGGTTCCTCTCTACCTCCCCTCTCAAGGCTGGTTCTGATGATCAAGGCTGGGGCAGCAGTGAGTGACCCCTCTGTGAACTCCCCTCTTCAGCTGATGCCTGGAACATCCCTGACTCCGTGTGCGTGCTTGCAGACAGGCAGCGACTACAGGCTAGTGATTTGGAGTTGGAGTAATTCTGGGAGAGAGACACCTGAGCTGCGGGTGACTGTCTAACCCAGGAGGCTGTCCTGTCGCAGAGAGGCGGGAGCGTGAGGGGGTGGAATATGTCGAGAAATCAAATTATCCCAAAAATCTGCTCCCCCCCCCCCCCCCCCCCCCCACCTCCCTCCCGTCCCCCCTGCCTGGAAGAACAGACTCTGAACACACTCCCGCCTTGAACCCTGCCATCTTGCCAGGCACTAGCCTCCACAGGAATTCCGAACATGCGACAAGAGGGTAGTTTCTGTTTTCTGAAGCGTCACTTCCTTATTGTCGGAGACAGGAACCTTGATGAATTCTGTGATCTCTCTCCGCGGTAGAAATAACATTGGAATATATTTGAAGTCGTACCTAACTAAATGTGTGTGTTACATATTAAAATATCAAGAGGTTCCTATCAAAACAGTCTGTTTTGGTTGAGTTTTAAATAGATTTTAAGCCTTAAAGATTGCTGCATGATTTCAACAATTCTTTCACATTGTGTCTGCGATGCAGTGATTGTTTTCCAGGGGGCGCCATTGAACTGGCAGAGAAGCACAGGAAATGGCAGGAGAACCCTCCTATTCTGCTCAAATACCTTCACAACACATTGGCTTTTGTAGATCTGCAACAACCGTCTTGATCCAAGGGCTTTATGTTAAAACGCATATTTTTGTGACTAATATTTAGAGTCTGGTTTTAGCTTAAGGTCCAATATTTTTTATATATCTATATATCATATAAATACACGCTCTATGAAAATATAGTTGCTTAATGTGTGCGTGTGCTAAAATATAATAAATGATGTAATTATATATATATATATATATATATATATATATATTGGGGAAATGATTAAACACTTCAATGACATTGCAAATCAACAACCAAGCCAATCACCACGGTGTCCTTTAAAGACACGCGAGAAGCTTTGTGAACAAGGAAATATTAGCCAACAATATTAGACACATGTTGCTAGGCACCTTTGGGCTCAAAACCAATAATAATGTGACAAGCAGGCGGGCTGCAGGAGCGTGCTGAAAGGACGGGTCGCAGCTGAGCCCACAGTCCTCCATCCTGCCTGCCAGGTCGGCTGAGATGAGCAGATAGGAGGGAGGGAGGGAGGAGGAGGAGGACCAGGCTGGGATGCAGATGAGCCAGGCTCTGGGTAGGAGGGGGGTGCAGGCTAGCTGGCTGGCTGGCTGGCTGGAAGGGGGTTCAGGCAGGGTAGGTGGGAGGAACAGGTTGGGTGTGACGGGAGGGGGGCAAGCGGGGTAAGAGGGAGGAGGGGAGGCTGGATAGGAGGGGGGGGGGGGGCAGGCTGGATAGGAGGAGGAGGGGAGGCTGGATAGGAGGAGGAGGGGGGGGCAGGCTGGATAGGAGGAGGAGGGGGCAGGCTGGATAGGAGGAGGAGGAGGGGGGGCAGGCTGGATAGGAGGAGGAGGGGGCAGGCTGGATAGGAGGAGGAGGAGGGGCAGGCTGGATAGGAGGAGGATGGGGGGCAGGCTGGATAGGAGGAGGAGGAGGGGGGGCAGGCTGGATAGGAGGAGGAGGAGGGGGGGGCAGGCTGGATAGGAGGAGGAGGAGGGGGGGGCAGGCTGGATAGGAGGAGGAGGGGGGGGGCAGGCTGGATAGGAGGAGGAGGGGGGGGCAGGCTGGATAGGAGGAGGAGGAGGGGGGGCAGCCTGGATAGGAGGAGGAGGGGGGGGGCAGGCTGGATAGGAGGAGGAGGGGGGGGCAGGCTGGATAGGAGGAGGAGGAGGGGGGGCAGCCTGGATAGGAGGAGGAGGGGGGGGGCAGGCTGGATAGGAGGAGGAGGGGGGGGGCAGGCTGGATAGGAGGAGGAGGGGGGGGCAGGCTGGATAGGAGGAGGAGGAGGGGGGGGCAGGCTGGATAGGAGGAGGAGGGGGGGGGCAGGCTGGATAGGAGGAGGAGGAGGGGGGGCAGCCTGGATAGGAGGAGGAGGGGGGGGGCAGGCTGGATAGGAGGAGGAGGGGGGGGGCAGGCTGGATAGGAGGAGGAGGGGGGGGGCAGGCTGGATAGGAGCGGGATCCAGGGAGAGGCCCTCTACAGTTCCAGAGCAGAAGCAGTGTGCAGCTGGTGGCTGGCTGGTGTCAGTCTGATGGGCCCAATGCCAGCCTGGCCCTGGCCCCAACCCTCTCTCTGTTGGGCTCTTTGTCCCGTCTGAAGGGGATCAGAACAGGTCTCACCGTGACGTGTTCTACCAACCAATACTGGGCAATGACTTTAATGTCCAATCAGATACACAATGACACACAAACACAGGGAAAACACACACACGTGCGTGCACACACACACACACCCACACACACTCACACACACACACACACACACACGGTTGAGAGGAGGTCTTTGGGTCCAGATCACACGCTTGGACAGGCCTAATGAGGACCAGGAGTTGCTGTGTGGGAGCTGGGCTGACCCTGGGGACCAGGTCATGCAGGGTTAACTAGCAAAGATGAGTGCAAACTTATCCCTGTGGAAAAAGCTCGGAAGAAAACATCCCACTGCACTTCGCTAAGCCTTCCAAACTGGGTGTTTCCTTCTGATAATCGATCCAAGACACTGCACATCGATGTTTTGTCTTACACCAACATGAAGCTTTTCTGCAGAGAAGAGGACAGGACTTCATGGACAGTGTCCATGAAGACAAATGTAATAATCAACGAATTGTTCAGATGTTTTTTTTACCATGGCCTTTTCTGAAACAGTCATTTGATATGAACAAAAAATACTGTAAGTGTGTATTATAGTTTTCAGCGAAAATACTGCCCATAAAAATGGATACATGTTTATTTCTTTGTTTATAGAAAACTATCTGAAGGAATGAATAAAATATATATGGTCAACCACAGAGAAAATATGATCGTAAATTTATTACAGTAGTTGGAAGGATTTGTGTGGGTATTTCAAGAAAACACCCAGAACATTTGGAAACCACACTGTGATAGACAGTGAAAACACATACGAAAATAGAGACAGATGTAGAAACCTAACATTTAGCTTGACAGGAACAGTGGCAACAATAAACTCGTCTAGACGTCTCATTTTTATTATATGAAAAATGGGCTCTATTAACATAAACTGCTGATTGAAGCCAAATTTTCTCAAATTTGTTAAAGTAATATCTGACTTGTCTTTCTGTAGCTGCTAGATGTTTCTTTCGATGCCTCCAACAACACATACTGCACCAATGTCACATGAGGAGAGGGACCATGCAAACATTTTTTTACATTTAAATACATGAGGAACATGATTCAAAACAGTGAAGGTTGGTTGCCAGCAGTTGTCATCATCACTCTTTGCTAGTGCTTCAAAACAAGCTGCATAAACTTCAGTAGCAAGATGACGTGCCTATTTAACACTGGTGACACCATCAATAATCGCCCTAGGTGCAGCAGTTCCACAATCACCAGAAAGGGACGGCATACTATTGCAATAATGACGATGAAGATGTAGGTGCTGATCATGATGATGTCGTTGATTAAGAGGAAGCGGAGGAGTATGATGAAGACAATACTGATGATGAAGATGCAGATGCAGTGTGAGACTGACCAAAAGAAACTCTGGGGGTTCTGGCATGTTCTTCATCAGCTGTTCCACATCAGCTGAGAGAACCCAACGGAGAACCCAACGAAGAACCCAACACCTCACCAGGACTTCCCTCCCTCAGCACCTCCCGTTGCTGAGGGAGTTGTTCCTGCACATCCACCACAGATCGGTGTATTGTTTCAGAGCTGGTCTCCTCCTGCTGGGATCATTAACAGTTTTAGATTGTTTCAGTCCAAACTCGTGCGGAGATACACGCTCCCTGACATCATTCATGAATTAAGTTCGGCTGGAGTGACATCGTTTGCCGTGGGAGGTTTGTCAGGAACACTTAAGATGGCTGGCACCTGTCAACAGCAATACGGCCACACAGACACACAGTCACACGCTTTGCATTTTTATGTCATAATCACATTACGATCCACACGGCCTATTAATGTTGTTCCGTTTCAATTTATGCGGTGACACAAATACGCCGCATCCTCCCCTCCGCACCCGCCCCCCGCGTCTGGTGTACGTGGCAGACCTGGGCGTTCTGGCAGGCAGACACGGAGAAAGACCGGGGATGCTGCTCTCGTAGAGAGGCAGAGAGGCAGAGAAGCAGATAGGCAGAGAGGCAGAGAGGCAGAGAAGCAGATAGGCAGAGAGGCAGAGAGGCAGAGAAGCAGAGAGGCAGAGAGGCAGAGAGGCAGAGAGGCATAGAAGCAGAGAGGCAGAGAGGCAGAGAGGCAGAGAAGCAGAGAGGCAGAGAGGCAGAGAGGGGACGCTGGAGAGGCTGGAGGAGAACAAGTACATTTCAAAGTTGCGTGCACGTGACAGCCTTACGGCTCAGACCTCCCCCGACTATGGGGTAAGGCAGATTAGACTTTGAGAATACAAGCTTGGTTAAACATCTCAACCTGAAGCAACGTAAACAATGTACAGCACAAACTAATTTCAGTCCCAGTTAAAAGGTAATAGCTAAGAAACAAGACCTCATGTCTCAAGACTGGCTGTTGTCACCTCTCTGGTGAGCAGATGAGCACTGTCTTGAGACTATCTTGGAGGGTTAATGAATTAGTACATCTATTTCCTGACACTGACACTGCTTATCTTCCACATTTTTTTCCCAGACAGTTTGAACAAAAACTTGAAGCATAGTAAAGGGAACCCAATGTTCCCAGGGCAAGTTGACAAGACGTGACAGGTACGTTCAAAGCTGCCGCCACAGGCAAGGGGGTTTGTGGCTAGCCTTTAGCTCGGAGCCCTGTCAGCTGAATTCAGGCTGGTGTGGTGTGGGGTGCAGCACTCTGTCAGGGCTTGCTACCTCGCCTCAGAATCCAACTCATCACTGCATCAGAATAAGCCGGTACAGTAAGTCCTTCACACAAGCCGCCGACACCACCAATGGGAATCCAGGAGGATTCGAATCAATGAAAAACAAGGCTGTTTGCATTCCAGTTAAAGATTGTTTGTGACAATATTCTAACACATTTTGAAGTTAATTTACTGAAGAAGAAAAAAATAAAATAAAAAATCACCCACACAAAATCTACAAGTTTAGAGAACTCTAAACAGAGCGCTACTTATCCTGTTTCGGGGGAGTGCTTGGTGGTTAGCGCTCAACACCATGCAGCTTCACAGCTCTCTTTTCGCCACAGGAAGCACACAGGGAGTTCTCAGTCAGAGAGGGATACAGGCAGTCTGATGACATACAGGGAGGCAAGGGAGAGGGCCGCATGAACTCATGTACCTTCACGCCACCGAAAGAGGGAACCAGCCAATCCCTGAGAGGAGTCCCGTCCATCATGGCCTGCAGTCTCCAAGCCCTGACCGGCATCAGGGAAGTAAAGATCAGGCACTGGCCAAGAAGCTGGAGGAGTTGGATGCGCCCACAGTGAAACCGAAGCATGCCGTTCACACATCCACATGCATACACACACACACACATACACACATGCACACACACGCAGACACACACACACACACAGACAAACACACACACACACACGCATGCTTTCAAGCGGTCATAGGAAGGGGTTTTCGACACATCGTACGGTGAAAATGCACTTTGGACACTTCCTGGTTTCTGGTCTCCCAGTTCCCCGAAGCCTCTCCAGCAGAACACAGCATCTGTGCTTTCTGCTCTGCTCTGTGTTCTGTGTGTTCTGCTCTGTGTTCTGTGTGTTCTGCTCTGTGTTCTGTGTGTTCTGCTCTGTGTTCTGTGTGTTCTGCTCTGCTCTGTGTTCTGTGTGCTCTGCTCTGTGTTCTGTGTTCTGCTCTGCTCTGTGTTCTGTGTTCTGCTCTGCTCTGTGTTCTGTGTTCTGTGTTCTGCTCTGCTCTGTGTTCTGTGTGTTCTGCTCTGTGTTCTGTGTGTTATGCTCTGCTCTGTGTTCTGTGTGTTCTGCTCTGCTCTGTGTTCTGTGTTCTGCTCTGCTCTGTGTTCTGTGTGTTCTGCTCTGTGTTCTGTGTGTTATGCTCTGCTCTGTGTGTTCTGCTCTGTGTTCTGTGTGTTCTGCTCTGCTCTGTGTTCTGTGTGCTCTGCTCTGTGTTCTGTGTGTTCTGCTCTGTGTTCTGTGTGTTCTGCTCTGTGTTCTGTGTGTTCTGCTCTGCTCTGTGTTCTGTGTGCTCTGCTCTGTGTTCTGTGTTCTGCTCTGCTCTGTGTTCTGTGTTCTGCTCTGCTCTGTGTTCTGTGTTCTGTGTTCTGCTCTGCTCTGTGTTCTGTGTGTTCTGCTCTGTGTTCTGTGTGTTATGCTCTGCTCTGTGTTCTGTGTGTTCTGCTCTGCTCTGTGTTCTGTGTGCTCTGCTCTGTGTTCTGTGTTCTGCTCTGCTCTGTGTTCTGTGTTCTGCTCTGCTCTGTGTTCTGTGTGTTCTGCTCTGTGTTCTGTGTGTTATGCTCTGCTCTGTGTGTTCTGCTCTGTGTTCTGTGTGTTCTGCTCTGCTCTGTGTTCTGTGTGCTCTGCTCTGTGTTCTGTGTGTTCTGCTCTGTGTTCTGTGTGTTCTGCTCTGGTCTGTGTTCTGTGTGTTCTGCTCTGCTCTGTGTTCTGTGTGTTCTGCTCTGCTCTGTGTTCTGTGTGTGGTTCTGTAATCAATATCTGCATTTGCTGCCAGAGTCACTTTTGAAGGTTATGACTTCTGGTGACACCTGATGTCTGAGCCAAGTTAGAATACACAAATAACCCCCCCCCACATCTGGCTTCAGTAAAACATACACAATATCATCTGATGATTTTCTATTTTTGGAGCCATTTTCTCATTTCATTTTTTTTGAGGAACAAAAGCCTTAAAGGTCAACATGGCTGTCTTTATTCCACCCACCATCCATCTCCAAATCCATCTGCATTACGCAGAGAGGAAGACCAATAAAGTTCCTCGTAAACCCAACACTTAACCTCCCTAAGCACCAGAATATTGTAAAAGAGCAACAGCACGTAATGACGTGTAAAAACCATGACATTTGGGAAAAGACACAGAGAAATCCATACGCTGAAATGTGCTAACCTTTGGAGGCTGTTTACCGGAGGGGGCTTCCTCCGGACTCATTATGGAGCTGTCATTAGAGTCCAGGGTGAGGGTTAGTGTGAGGGTTAGGGTGAGGGTTAGAGTGAGGGTCCAGGGTGAGGGTTAGAGTCCAGGGTGAGGGTTAGTGTGAGGGTTAGGGTGAGGGTTAGTGTGAGGGTCCAGGGTGAGGGTTAATGTGAGGGTCCAGGGTGAGGGTTAGTGTGAGGGTCCAGGGTGAGGGTTAGTGTGAGGGTCCAGGGTGAGGGTTAGTGTGAGGGTTAGGGTCCAGGGTGAGGGTTAGTGTGAGGGTCCAGGGTGAGGGTTAGTGTGAGGGTTAGGGTCCAGGGTGAGGGTTAGTGTGAGGGTCCAGGGTGAGGGTTAGTGTGAGGGTCCAGGGTGAGGGTTAGTGTGAGGGTTAGGGTCCAGGGTGAGGGTTAGTGTGAGGGTCCAGGGTGAGGGTTAATGTGAGGGTCCAGGGTGAGGGTTAGTGTGAGGGTCCAGGGTGAGGGTTAGTGTGAGGGTTAGGGTCCAGGGTGAGGGTTAGTGTGAGGGTTAGGGTCCAGGGTGAGGGTTAGTGTGAGGGTCCAGGGTGAGGGTTAGTGTGAGGGTCCAGGGTGAGGGTTAGTGTGAGGGTTAGAGTCCAGGGTGAGGGTTAGTGTGAGGGTTAGAGTCCAGGGTGAGGGTTAGTGTGAGGGTCCAGGGTGAGGGTTAGTGTGAGGGTCCAGGGTGAGGGTTAGTGTGAGGGTTAGGGTGAGGGTTAGTGTGAGGGTTAGGGTGAGGGTTAGTGTGAGGGTCTAGGGTGAGGGTTAATGTGAGGGTTAGGGTGAGGGTTAGTGTGAGGGTTAGTCTGAGGGTTAGGGTGAGGGTTAGTGTGAGGGTCTAGGGTGAGGGTTAATGTGAGGGTCCAGGGTGAGGGTTAGTGTGAGGGTTAGGGTGAGGGTTAGTGTGAGGGTTAGGGTGAGGGTTAGTGTGAGGGTCTAGGGTGAGGGTTAATGTGAGGGTTAGGGTGAGGGTTAGTGTGAGGGTTAGTCTGAGGGTTAGGGTGAGGGTTAGTGTGAGGGTCTAGGGTGAGGGTTAATGTGAGGGTTAGGGTGAGGGTTAGTGTGAGGGTTAGGGTGAGGGTTAGGGTGAGGGTGAGGATGAGGGTTAGGGTGAGGGTTAGGGTGAGGGTTAGTGTGAGGGTCTAGGGTGAGGGTTAATGTGAGGGTTAGGGTGAGGGTTAGTGTGAGGGTTAGGTTTAGGGTTAGGGTGAGGGTGAGGATGAGGATGAGTGTCCAGGTAGAGGGTGTCCTGACAGGGTGCTGAGGGTTGAATCTGAGAGTCTGGGACAGCAGGTAACAGAAATGCCCATAGTATATAGAACACGTGTCCAGTCTGTCGAGCAAGATGCACTAAAAGACAAAATAATGTTCCGATTAACACTGAAGGGAAAAATCATGGCACTGATGACTTGGTGGGTGCAATCTCTGGGGCGAAAGGTCAGAGGTCACGAACTCTACCTCCTCCCTGAGAGAAGGCCGGTTACCGGGTCAATAACGTGCAGCCGATCACACTGCAAGGTTTTCATCCCAGCCAGCTGGTCACTAAACCCGTGCTGTAAAGAAAACACATTTAATAGGTTTGTCAGAACAATTGGCCGTGAGCAACCTGCTGTGAAGTGATGACAAGAGACTGAATAATTGACAAGTCATTCCTTTTGTGTGCATTGCAGGGATTGTTTGTGTCTGTGTACCTGTTAGCCTGTGTACTCGTGTTCTCAGACCTAAGACTGCTAACATGGCGTTTCTCTTATTGGTCCGTCTCTGGATTTTAAAACGACAGACAGAACAGGACAGGTTACACTAGCTCTAACATCAGGCTTGCAATCACTACCTGCGTATTTTACTGTTTCACAAATATATTTCGACATGGTGTTAACACTGGGCTAATTTATGTAAACATATCAAAATCTACAAAACAGGCTTGCGTACATAAGCTACTTCTTAAAGACCAGAGGCCATGCTTTATTTCCAGAGCTTATTTTCAGTCTGCAATGGCCTCAGGAAAGGAAGCCAATCAAAAGGAGGTACATGCCAGGATAGAAGCCAAACATACTATTCCTGTCAGTTTAGTTTACCTGTTCTCAGATGGACTGTCCAGGGGTATCTCAATCCTATCTGCAGGCAAAAGCTCTACCACTGAGCTCTCAAACATTTCAAGACGGCAAATAGTCAAATCCAAAAACATATTTTCTGCAGTGGGCAGTCCTGAACCTCCTGAGAGAATGAGTACAGTAAGATCTGGACAACCCAGGGAGAACCCAGAGTGAGACCAGAGATTCCAGAGAGAGACCAGAGGACCCAGGGAGAGACCAAAGGACCGAGGGAGAGACCAGAGAGAACCTCATGCTGAACCCAGAGGACCCGGAGAAAAGTCAGGGAGAAGCGACTCGGTCCTGAGGTCAGCGCTAGCTCCAACCAGTAATCTAATATCCAGTTACAAGCGTGTACGTGCGATAGCATCACAGAGTGCAGAAGACATCAAGCTTTAACAGGATATCGTATGAAACTGATAATGTCTCTCCGTTCTATGCAAACATCCAACATCCAACAGGGAAGAAGACTTCACGAATAAAACTATAAAATAGGAGCTTTATTTGACTTTTGTTTGCATATGGTCTGAGTAATACGAAACTGCAGCCACACTCCCTACCTAGAGTGGAGTTTCCATTATCTAGACAGACAGCAGGGAGGTGACAGCTCGCATTTTGAGTTCCGTTGTGACAAATGCTCATCCAATACAACAGCAGAGCAAACGTTCATTTGTTATGCCTCTGTGACCATGTCCTGTTTACCCAGGGGTAAATATGGTTATGTCATAACAGTAAGCACACAGGTATCAGCTTACTGCACATTTCATGGTTCTTAAAATATTCAAAAAGATCAACCAATCTATTTACCCTGCATACAAAGCCAACGCCATGTTCAACAAAACCATGACAGAAGTTAAGACTACAAGTCAGTTTTTCCAATTAAATATTCTATACCAAGGTATCCAATGTCTAGTTCGTATAGAAGCGATCTGAAGTTTCACACAAATCAGTTGGTCTGTCGTGTTTACAGTCGGTCATACCTGCTTGTATTTGGCAGAGACACTAATACATTCTGTCAGTCTGGCCTTTGTGGACATGTAGACGTCTTTAGTGAACATCTACAATGTTGAGTTATGCTTGGCAAATCCTCTTCCGTGCACTCGAATGTGTTCATGCTAAGAACAACCGAAAAACAAAATGTACATTTACATTTAGTCATTTAGCAGACGCTCTTATCCAGAGCGACTTACAGTAAGTACAGGGACATTCCCCCCGAAGCAAGTAGGGTGAAGTGCCTTGCCCAAGGATACAACGTCATTTTGCACGGCTGGGAATCGAACTGGCAACCTTCAGATTACTAGCCCGACTCCCACCTTCAACACCTTCAAGTCTGACGGAGGAAGAGTTCACACGCCTGATTGACAGACTGTTTTTCTTTGTTGGATTTGATCGTAATCTTCCATGAGTGAGCCCAGGCATGGTGAGGGTAAACTTGCAGTTGTGTCCCAGGCTTGGCGGAGGGCTGGTTCTCCTGGAGGTCAGGAAGGCTGGCTTGTGTTAGGCCCTGAGGTCATGGCTACCAGCGCCCAGCGGCCCCAGCCTCACCATCTTCCTCCGACTTCAAACACACTCTGCATTCCTCTGCTGTGTATCAATAAACTCTAATAAAGAAGATGAAAACCAAAACAGATGGTGTCCAATAGAGAGGTGGGAGGCTCCACACCCCTATAGCTTGGAGAGACCAACCAAGACCCCCTCTCTCTCTCTCTCTCTCTCTCTCTCTCTCTCTCTCTCTCTCTCTTCTCTCTCTCTCTCTCTCCCTCTCTCTCTCCCTCTCTCTCTCCCTCTCTCTCTCTCTCTCTCTCTCTCTCTCTCTCTCTCTCGCAGGAGTCTCCTTCAGGGCAGGCCAGCCTTGCGGTGTTTCATACTGGATGTCATGTTTCGGACTCGAGGACGAACCGATTGTGCTGCCAGCGGGAGTTGAGAAGTGTGGGTGACAGGAAAGGAATCCTCTCTCCGGTCTCTCTTTCTTTCTTTTTCTTTCTCTTTCTCTTTCTCTTTCTCTCTCTCTCTCTCTCTCTCTCTCTCTCTCTCTCTCCCTCTCTCTCTTTCTCGGTCTCTGTCTCTCTCTATGTCTCTCTCTCTCTCTCTCTCTCTCTCTCTCTCTCTCTCTGAGGTTAGAAGTGTGGGTGACAGGAAAGGACTCCTCTCTCCGGTCTCTCTTTCTTTTTCTTTCTCTTTCTCTTTCTCTTTCTCTCTCTCTCTCTCCCTCTCCCTGTCTCTTTCTCTCTCTCTCTCTCTCTGAGGTTAGAAGTGTGGGTGACAGGAAAGGACTCCTCTCGCCGGTCTCTCTTTCTTTCTCTCTCTCTCTCTCTCTCTCTCTCTCTCTCTCTCTCTCTCTCTCTCTCTCTCTCTCTCTCTCTCTCTCTCTCTCTCTCTCCCTCTCTCTCTCTGCCTGTCTCTCTCTCTCTCTCTCTCTGAGGTTAGAAGTGTGGGTGACAGGAAAGGACTGCTCTCTCCGGTCTCTCCCAGCGAGCAGCCTGTCTGGTGACACACGCGCCCTCGAGGCTCTGAGAAGACAACTGAGATAAAAGTGGCAGACACTGGTTACAAGCCTCCCCTACGTAAACCACACGCTGTGGAAAATGCCCAACAAAAACACAAAGAGGCACTTCTACTCCGCACGTGGACGGGCTATGAACTCAGAGCACCACAGCCCACAGACGGCTGATTGTCATTGACCCAGGCTATAATTAATTGGGCTCGGCGCGTTGGGGGGAAAAAAAGTAGTCTTGGTTTAATTTTTGGGTTAAGAAATAATTCATAAAATACATATGAAAGGGCGTCCACGAAGTCATAGAAAACGCAGAGAAAACAAAATCTGAGAGGAAAAAATCTGTTGTTTTAGGTCCTGCCACCTTGTGAATGTGTGCGGTGGACACGCGATGGGCTGTGCTGTGTGTGCCATCATGCTGCGTCCATAAGAGGCTATGTCTGGGAAAACACCTCCCTGTTCATCCGATACTTCTGATAAACAAACAGGGGTCACACTCGCGCTGTTTAACCGGGAGGAATGTGGGTGAAAATGTCAAGTGAAAAACAGGGATCACAAGTCGACAATTGTCTCCTAGGTGGAACATGCAGGATTTTGGTAATCTAATGAAAATATTGTCACTGAACTAATTTCCTATGCGGTGCCAGAAGGGTAGAGCAGTGTGTGTGTTTTCAAGTGTGTGAGTGTGTTCAAGTGCGTGTTCAAGTGTGTGTGCGTGTGTGTGGTTGACTCAGGTTTCAGCGGAGGTGTTCTCTCTGAGAGGGGGCAAGGCGGCCATGTTTGGGACCAGGCTGGGATGCAGAACAGGGCTGCATAAAGACCAGGCATACAGACCAGACAAGACTTCAGACCAAAACGCTCATTTTTTCATTACCGAACAGAAAAAGCAAAACCATGGATTTGCTACAGGTTCCTCTGTGAGCCGTGGGTTGATCTAGTCCGACTGGATGGAGGATAACCTGACCCACCCCTCTCTTTGACGTGCAAACACAGCCCTGTTTCCCGCATGTTTGCTGTGACTAAAGCTGCTTATCCTCTTGTTTGTTGCGTCGCGCACTCCATCATTCTCAAATTTGACATTTCCTGTCAACTCCATCATTCCAGCACACATTGCCTGTCACCCCAGCCTGCTACCAGCAACCACTTACAAGCCCGTACAGATTCTCGACCCCCAGCAGAGGTTTGGGCTTGGGGGCTAAGCTGAAGGTCCCCGAACCCACCTCCCCCCGAAAGAGTCAAGACCTCACACACACACACCGTCAGGGCCGATGCATGGCGTTGTGTGTGTAGAACACACACCTCACTGCAGTCAGGTGTGCACCTGTATCGGTGCATGACACAAAGCTGCAGATAAATAACCAAGACATGTCTATCGGGTGTAGGCGCAGGTGGCGAGCTGTGGAGGTGTAGAGCGTGAGCTGTGAGGTACTGTACGTGACGCTTGCAGGGTGTAAGGTGAAGATGGATGTCTGTGCTTTACCTCCCACCACCTGTGATGTCAGATCTCTGACTGGATAAGGCAGATATACGGCTTGCCTTAGGCATCTCAATGCTAAGTAGCACATACACACACACCCTTTCTCTTTCACTCTCTATCTCTCCCCATCGCTCTCTCTCTTTCTGTCTGTCTTTGATAAACCATAACTGGAAATAGACACAAACAGAAAAAACAAACCTTGCAATGTTAAGGAAATTCATAAAATCATCAGGAGAAATGTGTGTTTATTCGTTGAACCAATCGACTTTGGTAATTTAGCGACTTTTGAATTTTGAAAATGCACATTGGATAAATTCCCTGGTCTGTAAGAAATAAATAGCACAATTCTGATCATTTACAGCTTGGTTGAAGTGAAGTGATTGTGATGCCTCACAATGATGCTCCATAATGAAATGATTCTCATGTACTTACTAATAGCTTAATTTCTTTTCTTTTTTTAAATAAAGTTTTTCATTTCCATGAGACCTCGTAGAGCACGGTACAGTTAAATAAATAGAAAGCTTTCCATTTTAACATGCACATCAAATTAGCTGGGGAAAGTATTTACATTGAAACCGTCACTACATATCCACTGACATAACTCCTCTTTTTTCTGGACAATTCTCCCTCTCACACACACACTCTCTCAGAAACACACATATTCACACACTTACATCATCAGTCTATGCTATTAACACAGTATCTTGTCTTAGGGCTAAATCTATCAAAGGGATCGGAATACAAATGTGGAATGTAGTTTACACGTTAAACGAGTCCAAGCAACAAACATCTCAACAACTCACAGGATGTGAAAATTATTTTTGGGTGTTTTTTTTGTTGTTTTTTTTTTGTTTACAATGAATTATGAGTTCATGCATCAGAAGCCAGCCTGTGATATTTGGTTTTAAACTTGTCATAAGTTGCTTAGACCTCAAATACTAATTTTCTTGTTGCTAATAAAGAAAGGAGTGGCATGTCTGTGACAGAATGAACTCTATAAAAAACACTTCCTTTTCTCAGGAATATTTGACTTTGAGCATTTGAGAAGTCAGACGTATGCACATTTTCCTGGAGCTGTTTGTAGGAATTGTTGCTCTGTTGGTCGAGGGTGCGGTGTGGAAATTCCTTGAGGCAGAGATGAAAACAACAGTTTCTTAATCCTACAGATTGAGATCTTCATCCTCCGTCTTCATGAAGCGAAGTACGAGTTCTGCATGGAATAGAGTCGGTCGATGGGGTTTCCCACGCGAGCGTGCAGGGAGTTGATTTCCGAGGACGCCATGAAGCAATCGCTAAGACTCGTTAAAGATGTGTCGCTGTCTATGTCATGGAATATTGAATCATTTCCTGTGCAGAGAAAAGGTAGAACATATATAAGGTCCATGGCTCGACAAACACAAACAAATCAAAACATAACACACACAATCAAAATGATACAAACACAATCTCAAACCGCTCTAAGAGTTCACCAAACACTTTCTGTGATAACCTTGTAAATCGAAAACTGCCCTGATGGTTAGTGAACGCCATTACAATTTTTAAAACAATGTCAACAGAACTCATTTGTTAGCTGACCATCCTGGGACAGAGCCCTGGCCTTAGAGAAGGTCTACAGTCTTCCTCCTCGAAGAGCTTTTCCGGACATCGTATTGTCTCCTCAAACCGTCTCTTTCTGTTATTATCCTGAGGGGAGTTGTTTACTTGATTACACTGTGACTGTTAATGACGCTGTTACACAACTCAGTGACAGAATAATGAGCAAGAGCTTTTAACGCCTTGCCAATATTGGTCCTCCTCTCATTCTGGGGAAGGATAATGAGACTGGGATCAGGGGTTGTCGCTACTACAAGGAACAATTGGGAGGGTTAGGAAACAATATGAAGCTCAGGATTACAGTAGTTCTCCTTGGTGTTTAGTGAAGATGGTTTATTCAACCACAGGGTCCATCCTTTGGGTGTATCGTTTCTGAATTACAGTCGAAAATACAACAATTAAACTACTGCCGCAAGTCATAACACATTCCGGAAAGATTGCCGTTTTCTCTCGCTACCCCCAGTGATTCTCTCCTCGTCCCACTACTCCAACACTATCTCACGGTCATCACATGACATTTCCGTCCCGATGCTGCGCGCTACCAAACTCTGTGCTGTTTTGACTCTTGATTCGCCTGTTAATCCCACTGGATTACGATCGCGCTCTTTGGATTATTACATTACATTACATTTAGTCATTTAGCAGACGCTCTTATCCAGAGCGACTTACAGTAAGTACAGGGACATTCTCCCCGAAGCAAGTAGGGTGAAGTGCCTTGCCCAAGGACACAACGTCAGTTGGCATGACCGGGAATCGAACTGGCAACCTTCGGATTACTAGCCCGATTCCCTCACCGCTCAGCCACCTGACTCCCTATGGATTATTATTACTGGATTACAGTACCACTCTTCCCAGAGCCGGCACTGTGCCCTGTCCAGGATCACGAGCCGCGCCGCCGAAACCATGCGCATGCTGAGAGACGCTGAGGTACTGAGGACTGGAGGAGGAGGAGGAGGAGGAGGGGGGTAACTGAACATCTTGGATTGATTTAAAACTTCAAAATAAACCAGTGGCCTGTGAGTATGCTTGTGTCATCTTATTTGGGGGGGGGGGGGGGGGGGGGGTGAGGCAGGGGGGGGGGGGTGAGGCAGGGGGGGGGGGGGGGGTGCTGGTGTGAAGTGTGCACACAGCCTGAACCATGGAGCTGTGGCCTGAACACTCGTCCCACTCTGGGGAACATGTGTGTGTGTGTGTTAGTTACCATATGGGTTCATGTGGTCTCCTGGCATCTGGGGGGGGGTCAGGCCCTGCTGGAAGGGGTCCGTACTGTAACCATTCTGCTCCATGGCAACCAACTGCTGTTGGGGCGGGCCCAAGGGCGTGAAGGAGTTCATCATTCCCTCCATCCGATTGGACATCACCTCTGCAAGACAGCCAACCGGGGAGGAGGAATGTTAACGTGACCATTGTAGGAAAAGTGTTGCCATGGCAAAGCTGTGTACAGCAGTGAGTCTGGGAGGCCGCCACTACACCTACGAGACTAACGCAGGGCCCGTCTCCATGGAAACCCTCTCTGCGCTGTGGTGCGGCAGCGTTCTGCCAGAGTTCCCTTCTCCAGCAGGGCTCTTCGCTCTCTCAGGGGTGAGTGTGGGTCACACACAGCCCTGAGGCCTGGACACACACAGCCCTGAGGCCTGGACACACACAGCCCTGTGGCCTGGTCACACACAGCCCTGAGGCCTGGACACACACACCGTGGCTCCTCCCCCTCTGCTGCACCTGACTGGGAACCCGCCCTCCTCCACCTTTTCATCCTCCTCCCTTCCTCGTATTCACCCTCCTCCTTCTCTCCCTCCCCATCCTCCCCCTCCTCCTTCTCTCCCTCCCCATCCTCCCCCTCCTCCTTCTCTCCCTCCCCATCCTCCCCCTCCTCCTTCTCTCCCTCCCCATCCTCCCCCTCCTCCTTCTCTCCCTCCCCATCCTCCACCTCCTCTTTCTCTCCCTCCCCATCCTCCACCTCCCCCTCCTTCTTCTCTCCCTCCCCATCCTCCCCCTCCTCCTTCTCTCCCTCCCCATCCTCCACCTCCTCCTTCTCTCCCTCCCCATCCTCCCCCTCCTCCTTCTCTCCCTCCCCATCCTCCACCTCCTCCTTCTCTCCCTCCCCATCCTCCACCTCCCCCTCCTTCTTCTCTCCCTCCCCATCCTCCCCCTCCTCCTTCTC
This sequence comes from Osmerus mordax, assembly GCF_038355195.1. NCBI lineage: Eukaryota > Metazoa > Chordata > Actinopteri > Osmeriformes > Osmeridae > Osmerus > Osmerus mordax. Next base: position 8,393,146 of record NC_090073.1, on the reverse strand, counting down.
TCCCTACCCCTCCCCCTCCTCCTCCTCTTTTCTTCCTCCCCCTCCCCCTCCTCTTTTCTTCCTCCCCCTCCTCCTCCTCCACCCCCCACTAGAGAGGGGGAGGGCAGGACAGAGTTCACAGGTCATCACTATCGTCTCCTCCCATGTCTTCACATGTTGCCTCAATTAACGTTCCCCACAAAGCTGTGGTCTGCAGCCTGGCTCATCCTGGCTTTGTGTTTCACGGGCAAGGCCACGTTTAAACTGGGCTTCCCCTATCTGATGTGTCGTACCTCCCACTTCCCCTGCAAACGCACTAGTGCGTTCTGTCCAGTCAGTGTTCGACGTGACGCACCTTGGCCGAGTCTCTGGGTGTTCTGTTGTTCCTGTTGCTGCTGCTGCCTCCGGGCCAATTTCTTCATCTGAAGGAAGGAAGGCATGTTTGTGAGTAACTCCCAGCGTGAACAGGCTCTCTGGGGGGACTGCATGGACACAGATCTGACTGTGAGACATCAGGGGTTTGGAAGATAACATCGAAGAGGAGGGCGTCTACATCTCAAGACTACAGCCCTGCTCTTCAACTTTACAGAGCTGAAAGGAATGCGGAGAGAAGTTTAACGTCGAGAGGTGATAAATAATTAGTTGACCGCGTTATTGTTGGGTCTGCCCTGTCAGTACTTGACGGAATAGCGCTGCAGTAAATTAACCAATACAGAACAAACTTTTTCTAATCACGTTCTACTGTAAATCTTCAGTGTAATTCATTCATTCTTCTAACAGTCTAGGTGGACTTCATCTCACCTTGGCTCTTTGGTTCTGGAACCACACCTGGACCACTCGAACACTCAGCCCCGTTTCCGCGGCCAGCGTCTCCCTCACCTACAGCAGTCAAGACAACACACTCCCAACATCTTCACGGGAACACAAACTCCTGCGCCGCAGATTGAAATCGTATGTGTGCTTTCGCCAAGCTTTGGCAGGTATCCAAAGCGTGGGCTTTTTGCCTCTTTTATTTGCTTTGATTTCAGTAAACGTTGAGTTAATGTACTGGTCTCTCGGACTGCTTGGTTACTGGCTCTTCAAAGCTTTGGAGCGGGGGCAGAGTTTGCTTTTAGGGCCTAGGCTGGGGTTTGGATGCAGTCATTTGGAGAAGGCAGGCTGTGTAACACAGAACAGAGAGACGCCTCCCACTTCAAAGCACTCCTCGGCCATCTTTTCCAATTTGAGAACTTGATTTGTGAAAGAAACTACTGTACCGTAGGCCTCATGCGGGCATACATTCAAATATCCACATGGCCACTGTTTTGTGATACACGGTAAATACCTGCATCTACCGCCAAAATAAAAATAAAAGGTTTTGTTTGCTGTTTGTATGTCGCTTTCGATAAAAGCGTTTCGTAAGTCGACAAAATGCAAAAAAACGTTAATCAATTCCTCATCCAGACCCAGGCGGAGCTAGAAACTGCCGTGGTTTTGACCTCACCTTCCTGCAGGGTTTAGAGGACACCTCGAAGGAAGCCTTGAATGCTCGTCTCTGCTGAGTGGTCAGGATGGTGCGAGGCCTCTTCGGCCTACGGGGGTCCTTCCCATCATCCCCCTTCCCGGAGCCCCCCGAGCACTTCTCCGGCTTGATATCCAGGTCCTCATCATCGCTCTTCTCTGCAAACACAGAATGTTTCCACCCCCGTCAGTGCAGGTTTGAGCCCACTACAGACCTGACAGCCTTCTGATGAATACGTAGCCCTGCTCGTTTCAATTCCATTTTTGTTCGTCGTCCGCAAGTGCATCCATAATAAAAAGAGACACATGTGGTTTTAATACTTTGTTATCGTTTTTTTTTTTTCAGAAATAGAATAGGCTGCATGCATGATTAGACTTTCAGAGAGCAGTGGAATATGAACATTTGTCATTGGGCTGGACACTGTTGCGAGTAAGTCACTGCACTCAGCTTTGTCTGAATTACACCAAATCAATCTTAGATAAAAAATCCCAACAGAACACATCCACCACAACTTGAAAGGGCAGCATATGCACACATGGTAAAATTAACTCATGATATCGGTGGAAATGTAAAATCTATAAAGCAGAAGTCACATTTGTGCGTCTCTGTATCAGATCCTAACAGACGAGGGATCTGTTGTGGCTTCACGGTCCTAGGAAGTTCTCAGGAAACGAAGATATCTGAAAAACAGTTTGCGTCAGTTTGATGAATGGACGGGACTGTTCAGCGTCTCAGGACTGGCTTGCATGGGAGGTTTACAATCTCGGAGACACTAAAGTCATGGCCTTAATGATGAAAATAGCCGTGCGCATGTACGACATGCAGTCTAAGTACTTAACAATGCTTTTCTAATGAAACGACACCAGAACACCAAGCCTGGGTGGGTGAACTTCCAGAGCCATAAGTTCTATTCAGTGATATGTAAGTGTATACATGTTTTCCAGCGTGACCCTTCTCTGATGTGTTCTGTCATCTGGCTCTAGTGGGCCTGCTCTGTGGACGGTGGGGGGTAGATAACAACTCTGCTCTAGCCGTACATTTAGTCGGACGCACGCTGAGGTTAACCACTGTTCCTCCATGTCAACATTGCCTCCGTCTCGCGCTGTGGCGCCCGTGGCCCCCGTGATACGACGGGACAAAACGAGGCGAGGAAGTAAAACAAATATTCCTGTAAGTTGACAAAAAGTTGACACAGGCACAGACGCTTCTGACAGATTCCCGTGCCTGTGTGTGTGTCGTTTAAACGAGAGCCAGATGGGGGAGAGCGGTGAGTCTTGGCGGAGCGCCTTGTGGTGAAGAGGCGAGGGGAGGAGCACTCGGAAGATAAGACGCCTGGCGTGGTCGATCCTCCAGCAGAAAGGCCCCAAATCCCTCTGTCACTCACCACGATACTCTGGTCTAATTCTTTCCAGCACGAGAATCCGCCAACACAGGGATGGGATGTTTCATTCGGGGGGGGGAGCGGGGGGCGGGGGGGGTCTAGGTTGTTTTACAGCTACCTACTGTCGCGTGTAAACCCTGGCACCCTGCCCACCCCCCATGCCTACTCTCACAGAACAACATAATAATATATTCGTTCAGCAGTTTTATCCAAAGTCAAGTACAAAGGAGGCCTTAAACCCTGCGACCATCTAGATCTGCAGTCAAACGCTCCACCAGTGAGCTCCACCTATCCCCACAGAAGCTCGATCAAACTATACTCATGTAGCACATTTCATACCACGATGCAACACAATGCGCTTCCACAGAGGGGAGAAAATGGGGGGGGGCGATACAAACAGTTATGTTTCACCCACATTTTCCAGAGGGAAGCTAAAAACCAGCTCCAACCTTCCCTGAAGCCGTGTGTTCAGACTCCCTGCGTGGGAGGGGGGGGGGCTCTAGCTGAAACGTCTGCGAGCGTGACTCCCCGTGTGTGTGTGTGTGTGTGTGGGGGAGGGGGGGGGCTGACGGGGCGGGCGGTGACCTCACCTGAGTCCGAGTCTCCGGGGCTGACGGAGCCCAGCAGCTCCTTCTCCTTCTCGTAGTCGCTCTTGCAGAGCAGCTGGCCCTCCTTCAGGACGAACTCGTCTCCCTTCCTCAGCGGGCGCTCGCACACGCAGCAGCAGAAGCAGCCCAGGTGGTACACGCTCTCCAGCGCCCGCATCACAAACTCCGTGGGGGCGATCTTTTCCAGGCAGCCGCTGCACTTGGCTGCGAACAACCTGGACGGAGAGGAACGAACACGAGTTATCTTTTTCGTTTGTCACGTTTTAATGACATACCAAAGAGGGGTGGAGGGGGGTTGCAGTTGTATGTTCTGCCACTGAGCTGTTCTAAGACAAGGTCCTCTGGTTAGAGAACCTTTACCATGACAGAGATACAAAAAGACGCACATGACACACATCTTTTTTTCTGGGATCGGCTAGTTTGGCCTGATCGCCATGGCTGGGTTGAGTAGGAGACAGTTTTGTGAAGCAGCTGGTGAGCAGTCTCTGTAATGAGACAGAGAAGGTAAGATGGCAGGCAGTGATAGCGGATCATCTGTTCATCATTCCAGGGGGGCTTGAAGAGGTACATGTCTACCTCATCTCTTCTGTACCTCGGCTATATAATGGAGGGAAGTCCGAGCTGAAACATGCTGGCTCATCTCCAACAGGGATTCTGTCTCGTGGTCCAGATGCCTGCCAGCCATGCTCTGACAACCCTTCCTTCTGCTCTTATTTCTAAATCAGGTGGGTGTTTCTGCTGTTTTACGAGTGGCTGGGGGGTTTCCCCCTCGTTCTCTCTGTGGTTTATCTTGTCCAGCCGTATAAAGCTGGGTGTGTTAGTGGGATCTTTGTTTGCATTGGTTTGGAGGACTTGGATCTGCTTGTGGTGGGCCTCTAATTTATTATGCGAAGCGAATAGAGGCAGAGTGTCAGGAAGAGGCAGAGAGGGAGGGAGAGGCAGAGAGGGCGGGAGCCAGGGAGGTAAGGAGGCAGAGAGGCGGAGATGGTAGGGAGTCAGCTAGGCAAAGAGGCAAAGAGGGTAGAGAGATAGGCAATGAGAGGCAGTGAGAGGCAGTGAGAGGCAGGGAAGGCGAGAAACAGGCAGGCAGAGAGGCCCAGAGTCAGACAGTCAACAGTAACTGACATCATCTGCTAGTCCTGGACAGGGATGAGTGATAAACATGACTGTGTGTAAATACAAGTGCATCGCAAACCAAAGGCAGGTTTTGTTGTGGTAATACAGCTGCGAGGCGCACACTGAGACATGACTGGGTGCGTGTGTGCTGCCTACACGGCTTCAGATAGCAGCTGAACACACTGCACAAACCACGGCAGCTTTGCTTGCTGTCTTTGCCTCACTGTGTCAGGTCTGTGTGCTGGCTGTCACACTGTTGTTGTGAGAGCTCTGGCACCAGGAAGTGCACAATGCTACCCAAGAGCCATCTTCATTACCATCAGCCAGAATAAACATGGGATTTGGGGAATTGTTTTATTAATTTATAACTGAAATACAGGCAAGATTACTGTCTGTTATAATCTAGTTTTTGATTATTTATTTTAAATTGGCCCAAAAAGAGTTTGGAGTTTATTACAGTAAACTCAACAATTTAAAAACCTCAAGGATAATCTCTTGCAAAATTACTTTTGGCAAGTTTAGCAAACAAGAAGATTTGTCATGTAACCACCCTGACAAGCTGATCTACTAAACCAGTGACTAACTGTGACTACTCCAACAAGACATGCAACTAACACAAAATAATACCTAGAAAAAAAACAGCCAGATTATCAACAAAAGGAAATACACAACAAATGTGGATTTAAAAAAGTAGTGCGACTCTGTCAATACTGTGTATTAATGTAAACTAAAGTAGACTTGGTCGAATGCAAATAGGCATCCCTGGCAGGTCTTACTGCTCAGTGAGAACAGCAGAAGGTTAGGCGTTTGTGTTGTCGTCACTTTTAGCCTGTTTTCCAAAGTTCGCTCAACGCCGAAGCCCTCAGGGTTATCCAGAGATGTGTTGAGACTGGGGGGACACAGGACTGATGATGCTGTCACCATCCCACGACCTACGCTCTAATGTCCAGCTAATTATTAGTGGTTTAGTCTAAAAGGCAGAGGAAATGACTTGTTAGCATGGTATTGATATGTTCTGGATGGCGCATTCACCAACTACCGGTTCCCCTCAAATCTTCTCACCCAGATGAAAACGTTCTCATTCAGCCTCCGTTTCCCCTTTCTTCTTCCTCCTCCTCGCCCCCTTCTAATCTCGTAAGCCGTTATTTTTCTATTTCCTCTCTCTGTCACTTTGCATTATTTTGGGTGCTGTAATTCCCATTGCTCCGTTCTGGAATCTTCCTGTCCCCGCTTTGTGTGGAGTTCTAATCCGGACTCTTTCCCCGTGGTCGGCCCCTGTTCTCCCTCCTCCACAGGGCTCGGATGCAGCATCCACGCATGACGCCACCTCTATGGCAACCACTCCTCCACAGGAAGGCCAGGGCCACTCCTCAGATGGTCAGAGAGAGCCTTTTCAGAGGCTGGCTGCAGAAATAAATCCTTCTCTAAGGAACAAGGGGAATTAGCAGGGAGCAGCGGACTAGGGATTTAACCCTACCTCTCTCCTTTGAAAGGCGCAGTCATGCCGACTCCCGTAGCTAGCCACAATCAAACAGGGGAGGGGGCGTGGGGCGGCGTGGGAGGGGAAAGGGGGGAGCGGGAGAGGAGAACACAGCCCCTCTGAATGACACAAGCGCTGGATTGTGAAGCGGGCTAATCCCACTTTAATACCTTTCCAAGTTCAGCTCCTCAAGAATGCTTTAAAACAACATCAGTGTGTGGGCAGCGAAGGATGACCAGGGGGGAGGAATACCATTCAGCCTCCACAACATGACCTGATGAGAGGGCCGAGGGCCTGGGCCGAGGGCCTGGGCCGAGGGCCTGGGCCGAGGGCCTGGGCCGAGGGCCTGGGCCGAGGGCCGACACGCCAGCAGAGCACCAGGGGGAGAAGATGTGGAAGGCTCACTGGGCCTGATACTTAGCCTAGCATAACAAACACACGGACAACCGGAGCAGTGCTGACACACCAAACGGTGACCGAGCGCCTCCCAGACAAGGGAGGGTGACGTGACTGAGGTGGAGGATGAGGTCACCGCGGTGGTCGTCGGCTCCCCTGGTCCGGTTTGTTTACTCAGGGCCGATGAGAGGACGGGCTGACCAGCAGAGCCCGGTGGATCCACGTCTCCTCCCACACCTGAGCGTGTGCATCGAGCAGAGAGACACTCCTGTCTGGATCAATAGTGGCGTTTGAGTCAGCTCGACACAATATTTACCCAGCCTCCCATCCACCAGAGCTCATAAGCAGAGGAAAAGCGCTAATCTCAGCAGATACCTTGAAGAGGGCTCCAGAGGGAACGATTATCTCCTTCAAATCCTTTGTTCACACACTCCCTGGCTTCAACCAGATGCTTCCTAGAACTCTCTCGTTCGCCGTGTCAAGCCACAGTGCGTAAGATGTTAAACCGTACCTTAATAAACAAAACAGATTGGCGTCACCAGACCAATCCACCAAACTTCAATAAGTGCAACAACTGAATACACCTTGCACCACTTTAAAAGAAATACAGCTCAAAATGAATAATACCTTTTTGTCTCTGAGCAAATCTTGTTAGATGAAGATATGCATATAAAAATGATTGGTGAGAGGCTTAGCTCAGAGACACCTCCGGTCGTTTCCACTCCCCTCCTCCTCCCTCTTCCTCCTCCTCCCTCTTCCTCCGTCTCACAAAGACTCTGGAAGAGCATGCCCTTTCCCTTTGAACAGATTACAGGCAACTTAAAGTGTGACAACATCTAAGCCTTCACCACATGGCGCCGATGATTTCCCACTAAAGACATTACTCTCTGCGCTCCTGCGGCCGTGATAAGCATCGGCAGGGCTAGGTGACATGAATTAGAGGCAGCCGAGCGAGGCAGAGGGAGGTACGGACGAGCCCCTGGCCCTGATAATCACGCTACGTTTAGCAACACGCGCTCCTCTCTCACCTTCTACCCCCTCGCAGGCGCTAAGCACTCTGAGAAATACCGCCAGCAATCGGAGGAAGGGCAGCCAAGGGGTGATGATGTCACCGCATCCACCAACCCCCCCCCTTCAAGAGACAGGCGGAGGATCGGGATTAGCCTCCAAAACAGCTGTAAACCATCGCTTTGAAGATGGCCTCCCCTTGTTCCATCATGGACAGCTACGATCCCCTGTCTGAGGAGGGCTTCTGGACGGAGCAGAGGAGCCGTGCGGTAGTAGCCGTCAGTCGGCGGGGAAACTGGCGGCGTGGCAGGAGGCTGTCTGGTTTACAAGCCGCGGCGCGAGCCTGATCGGTCAGGACAGGCGGGGAGCTCCCGGGGTCCTGTGAGCGCGGCGGGGAGAACGGCCTGTCTGAGGTAACGACTCGGAACAGGTCCGGCTCGCAGCGGACACACATGGTAAACACACAAACATTTGACGCCCAGATGTGGCGAGCAGATGAATGAAGGCCGATTCTTTTCAACTCCTTCTTGACGTTCTGAAAATTGACGTTGGGAACGTGGAGCTGAGCTGACCCTTAGATAAGGCGTGCTTGCGCACAGACCCCAAAGAACGGCGTCCCAAACATGCCTGCCTTAACACGGCAGTGTTTAAGTGCTTGCAGTGACTCAAAGGTAGAACACGGGGGGTGGAAAGAGATTAGCCATGAGAACAAGCCTTCACTAACCTACAACTAGTTGTTTTTTCTTCTGAACAGTAAGTTAAGATAGCAGACCACGCGTCACAGTAAAGACGATCGTCCCAATAAGACGATGTCATGCTCTCAGCATCTCCAATGTGCGGCATGCGTAACAGTGGCAACTCACGAGGCCGAATAAAACACTTCGTCCCTCCAATGCCTTGGATGAGCCGCACTCCGCTTTAAAAAGCTGCTTAATCACCCCGGCTCTCTCACAGCATTAGCATAGTAATGGCCTTTAAATAGAGGCTCTTTGTTTTTTAATTAAACTCCCAGCAGGTTAAAGCAAAGCACATTAACAGGAGATGTCCACACCAGAAGATGCCTGTTCTCCTCTTTGAGGCTCTGAAGACCAGTGTTTGCTGCCGAGCCATTTTCCACCAGAAACGTCGAGAATAAAATGTCTGTATATCAGTTAGATTTGATCCGGTTAAAAACTATTTTTATTATTATTAATGGGAAGCAGCCATGGTAGGCCCTGTGCAGTCACTCTCTAGTCATTCATCGTCAGTTGGATGGATCTCATCATTTCACCCCCATTGGTAAACATTTGATCACTTCGTCTCTATGACAGCATTATTTGCTATGTGCTTATTGTTCTCTTTAGACAACTCCAGCGTGAACTAAGACTTTAATAAAAATCTGGATCAATGAATACTGAGCTTTGCTGGATAGAGAGATTGATGTTGATCAGGTTTGTGTGTCTGAGCTGCACTGTGAGTGTACTGGAGGACTCTGTCATCGTCAAACAAAAATCTCCACTCTGAGCAAACAGGCAGGACTAAGCTGGTGTTAAGGTGTGTGTGTGTGTGTAAGAGAGAGAATGTGTGTGTGTGCTGGGCAGCAGAAGAGGCTGGGTACACAACTTTACAGAGTAGAGAGAGAGAGAGCAAGCAGATCTGCACACACTGTGTTTAGTCAGCTGTACTCTCTGAGAGCGGGTCCTCAATGCTACACCAGATCTAAGCCCGGGCTCCATGTACACAATACCATCCTTCACTCCTGGCAAGAGTCGACACGTAAACACACTGTAATTACTCTGGCAGAACTAAGACCACCTGTATTAAGCGTGTTAACAACAAATCAAATTGTGTTTGCACAGCCCTGGCAGTGTCACTGGAGGATCCACAGATCAGCACCTCGAACCAAACTCTCAGAAAAAAAATATATATTCTCAAAGAAACTTGGAGAGTAGCAAGACAGTGACGGAAAGCCCTTCTCCAGAGATGGTGACGCGGAGAATCGCAGACCATTGGCTGACCATATTCAGGCTTCATCCATGTTGTCATGCTATCATCACCAGGCTCTCTTCTCGCTGTCTGGACCTTCCAGAATCATCTGGATTAGGGTTAGCAGACCTCTCCGTTAGCTTTGTGGCTTTTCTCAACCGAGCTATTCTGGGGAAGGTGAGTGTGATGTGCTGTAGAGCCAGAGGCACACAATCATGATGTTTTCTGGAGCTAAAGGCACACAATCAAGATGTTTTCTGTAGCTAAAAGGCACACAATCAAGATGTTTTCTGGAGCTAAAGGCACACAATCAAGATGTTTTCTGGAGCTAAAAGGCACACAATCAAGATAGCTATAGCTATATATATATATATATAGCTGACGGATTCCATTTCGAAGCAACCGTCGAACAACAACAGTAAAAAGTAAAAAGTACAGATAGTTTGGTGATAAATTCTTCACAAATCATTTGGGAGAAGTAGGAGGAAGTATCAGCTGTCCTGCCTCAGCGCTGAGACGGTTAAAAAGCAACATTCGGAGCGGAGGGCTTTCTAATTACTGTTGACCCCTGTGGGTCTGGGACTAAGACATAAAACAAACAGTCATATGAGGTGATCTAAACCGGAGGCCTGCAAATATGCAAAGGCTGGGTCCGGCATGGAGCATCACGTAAAGGTTTCTTCTCCCAACATCTAATCTGTGGGCCGACACAATATTAAGATGGCTTTGGAGCCACTTGTGACCCAGCTGTTCACTAATGAAAAATTCCAGAGCTCCGCACCCCCTTTGCCCGGACCCTGCCCTGTCCATCTTGAGTTTACCAGGCATGAAAAGATACTGGATTCAATAGGTGGACAAGAAGGGGGAGAGAGGATCTGGAGGAAAGCTTGTGTGTTTAACCCCTCCTCTTCCTCCCATCCTTAGAATATTGGTGTGCAGTGGAGTGTTTGCAGAGGGCTTTAATGGGCAGAAATGACCGGGTGATTATTGTGGTGGTGGTTTGCTAGGTAAGGGCTTCTGTTTGGTCAACAAAGATTCAATCCAAGCCTAAAATGAGTCTGGAGAGGAGTGTCTTGATTTTAAACTATGTGCAAGAGACATAGGCTTGTGTGAGCTTCCTTTTCACAAATTCTCAGATTGCATCGATTGGTCTGAAACCATATTGACTAAACTAAGGCTGGCCCATTCAAGGGGCTATTTAATAAAGTACAAATATGGATATTCTGAATCTTTTTCAAAAGAGAGTTTGAAGACGGTCCAACAATAAATAAAAAAATGACATTAACTTCACGAGTCAAAGAATGATTCGTGGACAAGCATGTTTCTAAGTCTTAATGGGAGTTACTGTTTGTGCCAGAAGTCCTATGGTGAGATATGTTTGGCTAGGGAGCCTACATTCACCAGAGATGCCTGAAATCCTGTAGAGAGGAGGATGAGGAGAAGGAGAGGTGGAGAAGGAGGGGTGGAGAAGGAGAGGTGGAGAAGGAGAGGTGGAGAAGGCGGGGTGGAGAAGGAGAGGTGGAGAAGGAGAGGTGGAGAAGGAGAGGTGGAGAAGGCGGGGTGGAGAAGAAGAGGTGGAGAAGGAGAGGTGGAGAAGGAGAAGGAGAGGTGGAGAAGGAGAGGTGGAGAAGTGGAGAAGGAGAGGTGGAGAAGGAGAAGTGGAGAAGGTGGGGTGGATAAGAGGAGGAGAGATGGAGGAGTGGGTGGAGGAAAGGAGGGGGCAGGGAGGAGGAGAGTGGAGCAGGAGGGAGAGAGTCAGGGAGGGAGGAGGAGGAGGTTCACCCTAAATCTCCAGGAGAAACCGATCACCGATGGACCTCTGGGGAGATGAGCTCTCTGACAACAGATCATAAAAGATCTTCCCTGCGGGAATATCAATATCAGATATTCTCCTGAATAGCGACAAGCTTAGGACCTTAGATGAGCACCACGAAGGAACACAGAAGGAAAGGGAGAATGGCAGACAATGAGAAAGGGAACGCAAATGAAAAACAAACACTCGCATTCAAAGACAGGATGTTTAAGCACCCAAAGGCCAGGGATTAACACGGCGATTATAATCAGAGTAGTATATTAGAATTTTTCTGTCCAGCAGGCCCCTTCAAAAGGCCTTAATCCAAGATTAGCAGGTGTTATGCTAAAAACCTTTTTTTTTTTGTGGACGTAGTTACACTAGCCAAACAAATATGTCTTTGAGTGTGAAGAGCTGGCGAGGATGTATGGCCGTAGTCATGGAGACCACATGGTAGCTGGGAGCAGGGGGGGGGCTAGAGGAGAGGGGGGGGGGGGGGGGGTTTGGAAGCCGTTGTTGGAATGTGTCACACAGACAGAGGGACGCAGACCACAGAGCAAACCTAAAACCTGCTGTTTCACAAAAAAAAAAAGAATAATCTACTCAACTATTCCACTTAGCTGGAGACCACCTATAGCTAGCCTCCCGACCTGGAGAAAGGCCATGGTGAAATCAAAACTGCTTTTCTGATCCGTTTAAGAGGGAAAGAGGCCGAGGTTGACCAACAAAGATTCATTCATCATATATCGACGTAAATGACAAGACACACTGTTCAGTTCTATGCTGTTTGGTAGGCCAGCAACGGCTATACTGTACTACTCCTTTAAGGAAATATAACTGGCAAACTTTGAAAGCCTGTAAAATAAAAAACAACATCAAAGTATATCACTGAGAATTAGCAGTATACATACAATATATGTGAACTCATATTTGAGTATGGTGCCAGAGTTCAATGTGTTGCTGTACGTAAATGCCCCAAAAGAACAATACAGGAATTGTCTTATATTTCACATGCTTGCAGAAACTTGTATGTTGTGATCTTCATTGGAGGTATTTTGTGCGTCTAATCTTGAAAGGGATTTTTGTTCTCAATTTTACCATCTTACATTTCAGTGAATCTATTCTGCATGTGGCTGTAGGAGATCTGATGGTCTGATCCTACGCACACACACACACACACACACACACACACACACACACGCACGGACACATCAGGTATCCTGTGAATAACCACACAGCTACAGGAAAATCGTTTGGGAGGTACAAATCCAAGCCATAGGCACATCACTCGTCCATGCACTCTTCCAGGCCCTCCTCCCCACACATACACTCCACACACTCTCCTCCCCACACACACACACACCCACCCACTCTTCTACACCCTCTCCTCCTCATACTCCTCCACACACTCATCCACCCAGTCCTCCTCTCCAGCTGCCCACGCCTCCAGCACTCAGCTCCCCTCACCTTCCCACCCCCCCTCCCGCCCCTCCCCCTCCACCCCCCTCCCCCCCTCCCCCCACCCACACTGAGATTAAGCACACTTACATCCTAGTTACAGGAACATTCAGAAAGGGGGATCACTGATATAGCCAGAGGGTATCATCAGGATGTGATGTCAGGATAACCGATCAACATTTCCCCACCAGTCCCAGCTCAGACCCAGGGGAGGCCGGGGGAGTTACGGACCCCACCTCCAGCAAGACCTGCCGCTCCCCTGTCCTCAGGGCGATCACGCTGCCCCCAGCCTCCCTCCTAATGACAGAGCCCTGAGGCTTCAGCACCCCCCTCTCCCCCCATCTCCCCCCCTCTCCCCCCCTCCTCCCTGCTGGCTGACCCAGGTGCCCGTCACAGAGCTGTCTGCTCCATGGCTGGTGTCACCCACCACATAAAGCCCCCCTGTGCTCAGCTCTCCATGTCCCCAGGCCCCAGCCTTTCATTCTCAGGTCACTGGCACAGCTTTGCCTCATCCAGGGCCTCCGGGGCCCCCCAGCCAGGACCATTGTCTGGCCTCAGAGAAAGACTATTATTTCAACTCAATTTACTGCGAGTACACACTGAATGATGAGTCCCCGCCCCTCTCCTCGTCCTTTCCCCTCACACACTCTCTCTCCTCTGCGGTTGCCCGCGCCCCCCCCCCCCCCCCCCCCCCCCAACCCTTACATCCCTAACCATGGGCTGTGATATACGCGGCTAACAAATCACTCCTCTTTTCCCCCGTTACCATCGCTAGCGTCAGAGTGCGGCTCGCTAATTCCCTTTCCGGGCCGAGAAGAAGAAGACGAGCGGTGTGTGTTTCTGTGTGTGCCTTCGTCTCTAGACTGTAGGTAAGTGGTGTGTGGCCCAGGCGGTGAGGTCAGCTGCTGCTATCGCACGACTCTGCTTTATTCTCCAATCCCAAACACACTCGTACCATCCTGCGGTGGTACGCCAGAGCAATATTCAAAGAACTATAAAAACGTACTGAACCAAGTCTGAGTGTGAGCTACGTCAGTGTTGACAGTTACATTACATTTCATTCCTTTCCCATTTCATCCAAAGCAAAATGAATAAAATATAATGCAGATGTCGAACCCCCGACCCATCAATTGTGGGATAAAATAAAGGAACATTATCTCGGTGGTTAGAGTCAAGGAACGGAACGCGTTTATGTGCGAAGACAAACAGCCACCACATCAGGTTCCACTGACCGGGGGAACAAACCCGACGGGGGTCTTTGTGTCTCTGTGACAAAGGACACAGCGAGCCCGTGGACGCCCAGCTGCAGGGGGAGAGAGGGACGGCGTGTGTCTAATGTCGTTAGAGCCGTCTCCACAGCTAAAGAGAGAAAACGACCGGCTGTGGAACACTTCCTGATTGACACGTCGGGCCACGACCCAGAAGACGCGGATGCTGCATATCCACGTTGGAGCGACTAAGCTTTTACATCGTTCTTTTTTTTTTCTCCCTCCACACAGAAGTCTGTGAAAATGTGTCACAGACATCACCGCTAGGAGGAACAGTCTATCCTCCTCTCACCAAGGAGACTACATAAGTCTTAATTATAGAGAATTATTAGGCAGCTTTAAGTAGCGTTCGTTTACACTGCCTCGGCCCAGCAGAGGTAACGCGATTATCTGGAGCCTCTTTTATCTTAGGCAAAAGGGGGCTGACACACCAGCACAAACTAACGTGATAAAAGCTCTTGCTATCACTGCTTGATTCAACGACTTTAAAGGTAAGTGTTTATGACAAGGTAATAATGCTGCATGCAAAAGGCTGGCCTGTAAATTGCTTAGTTAGGCTATGATGGATGAGGCGGACCCTAACCTTGTTTCCTCTAAAACCTCTTGATTTCTAAAGCCGAGGATAATGAATTTGATTTGATTTGCCCTCCTTATCTAATTAAGAGTTTAAGAAATTTGACCCTGCTTCGAGAATCAAAAATGAATACGTCGAAAATACAAACGTAGCTAAGATACCTGCCAGGATCATTTTTCAACTTCTATAGATTTAAGTTAAGTTTTTTGTATTATTATTATTTATTTTTTTACTTATGTTTATCCTCATCTCTGAGAACTATACTTCCTCAAGATTTTGGTTCCAACAGCTCTGTATATGGACATAATGACAGTCCTGCAACTAACAGACCAGGCTTGAGAAAGCTAAAGACAATCCAGAAAGATGAATTAATCTGTGATCAATTTCAACAGAGAAAACACATCCTTATAAAACACCAGCCCTCGACGTTTACATCTAGATTATATTCTACAACCTATTCTCGCCTGTGAAGCTTTGATGGCTCTCTTGGCATCTGTCTCCTGAATGTGACCCTTTGTGGGGAGAGACGTCAGTCCTCCATCCCAGCTAGAGGTCTTACAGACACATGCTGATCACTGACAGTCCGTCCACCATCGTCTTTGTACGGCTCGACACACAGCCCCACAGCTGCTGAACAGGACTAGAACATTCCGGATCCAATTACTTGGAATACACACTTCAGTTTATCTCACTCCCAGTCATTATCTGAATTGTCAACATACCATTAGTGTACCTGCTTGAGAAGAGTGTGTGTGTGTGTGTGTTTGTCTTCTAATAGGGCCCAGAGGGACAGGGTTATTTAGTAGGAAACCTCTGCAGGCTGTAGGAACTCTGCTTCGTAACCGCACTCCAAACACAAGCAGGACCGCAGAGCACGTCGCCATTAAGCACCCAACACAAACGCCCCACTCAGGGAGCGGCGGAATCAGGAGACTAATGATGTGATCGTGGAGACGGCAGGACCAGCCAAGCCCACCCTCGGCCTGTCCATTTACATTTAGTCATTTAGCAGACGCTCTTATCCAGAGCGACTTACAGTAAGTACAGGGACATTCCCCCGAGGCAAGTAGGGTGAAGTGCCTTGCCCAAGGACACAACGTCATTTGACACGGCCGGGAATCGAACCAGCGACCTTCTGATTACTAGCCCGATTCTCTAACCGCTCAGCCACCTGACCCCCAGGACATGACTCCACTCTCCAGCTGTGCAGGAACCTGTTGGGCTCCTGACCAGCACAGGGCCCCTGGTCACTGAAGCTACATCAACTGTCTCCAGTACTGCTACTATTACTCCACCTGAACAAGTTAAAGTGCCGAGTCACACACACACAGGGGTTCATAGCCCTTCTACATAAGAGACTTTTGGAGACTCAGGGGGATGGATCGTGTTAATTGTGCCAAGTTACATCCGAGTCATATTGACACTTGCCCTGTGAGAATAAACTCACAGGGTTATTCTCCTAAACTCCTACTACGGGACATTATAAAAAATATATGAATACCCATCAGAGTATCATTTATAGCCCTCAGTAATAGTCTGGCATAAGAACTCTCACAAAAAAAGGCAAAAAGCATGAATAATCATTGATTGGGTCTTCAGAGAGCCAGCTGCTTTAGAAAGCGGTACTGTGCATTTGTTTAGCCACAACATTCCTTTCAAGAAAACTGGGAGATGGAGAAAATGGTCATGTGCCCCGGAGAACCAGCCAACAGAAACGGCACTACATCGCAGAGTATCGTACACGTGTACCCATGCTGCTCGGTCACGGACCAGTCCACTGGTTGGGCGCTCATTCTGAGTGCTGTTGGGTTCTGACATGCTGACAGTTTATTTGCTGTGCGAGTGTGTCGCGTGTTGACAGTCCCTGAATGAGACCAGGGTGTCTGACTTTGAAACCTTCAGTAGACTCTTCTTACACCAGACAACCCCTACAATGCCTCCAAAAACTGTACACGGACTGTTTTAATTTTCATAAATCCTCGCAATTGCTACTGGGCCAAGCCTCTTGATGAACGCTGAATGAGACCAGGGTGTAAACATCCACAATTACAAAGCTCCTCCAACATTGTCTGAGACCGAAAGCAGACTCTTCTCACATCACGACTTCAGCAAAACGGATAACGTCTCCCATCCTTCTCCACGTATGAGATGTATGTAAGACACGCGTGTGAGATGTATGTAAGACACCGGGCCCACTGAGAACCAGCAGCAATTACAGGAAAGGCACCGGCCAGAACCTCTCCTACATAGGGAACTTCACGAGCAATAACCTAGCGAGGGAGCGACAGGCGGCTAGATTAGATCCGGAGTCGGTTCGACTGACGGAGATCAAGTCGACGCCCCCGTCAGCCTGTGTGCTCACAGGTCAGGAGGGGGCTCATTTGATTACTGTGGGTGTCCCACGAAAAGACAAGTGCCACTCACAACCAGTGACAGAGAGAAAGAGTAAGAGCTGTTGTGTGTGTGTGTGTGTGTAGGGTGGGGGTTAGGAGCGATAGAGGGGTTTGGGGGGGGGGGGGGGCTTGAATAATTATGAATCACGTAGCTTAACCTTATGGGGAGTTAATTTGAAGAGTTCCAGGGCTGGGGTTAAGGGACTGGTTATTTCCCTGGGGGACCCCTAATACTATTGTGTGGGAAGGGGAAGATCAGGAGGAAAAGCAATATTGTGTCTGTTAGGAGCCATATGAGGAGCTGACCCCAGCACACTGCCCACAGTCACACCTGCCATCGGCGAGGATTGTTAGTTAAACATCTCAATACAGCTCCTTTCTCCTCCACAGTGGTGTATTCATGATCAGAGATGGTGCTGAGCGACTTGACTGCACACACACGCACACACACACACACACACACACACGCGCGCGTATTAGACCGAATTATCTACAACAGAAACCTGTATATAAGAGAATCTAAACGCATCGAGGCTTACACATTTCCAACGAGCTAATAACAATAAATGGTTCAGCAGTTCATGGTTCGTCCGTAGACGACACGCCCTCTGCCGTATATCCTGACGATATCTCTGCTCTGTATAAATGAATAATGCTGCGTAGGCCTGTTTATGTGATGGTTTTAACTTGGCTCTGAAATCTTTTCACTGATCCCTTGTACACGCAGTGAGAGATGAAGACAGAGGAAGGGAGAGGACAGGGGTGGGAATTTGGGGGGGGGGGGGGGGGGGGGGGCGTGCAGACACGAAGCATGGGTTCGATAAATCACACCCATGATGCTTTGCAGCCCTCAGCGTGTTAAGGGGGCGCTTGCTAAAGCCGGGGCCCTTCCCTGGAGCCTACACAGTCTGCTGTCACGCCTGCGGCGGGGAGGCTGAGAGGTGGGAGGATGGAGGGACGGGTGTGGGAAGGGTGGTGCGGAGGAGGGTGGAGGAGAGGGAGGGAGAGGTGGAAGGATGGAGGGATGGGTGTGGGAAGGGTGGTGTGGAGGAGGGTGGAGGAGAGAGGGGAGGGAGAGGTGGAAGGATGGAGGGATGGGTGTGGGAAGGGTGGTGTGGAGGAGGGTGGAGGAGAGAGGGGAGGGAGAGGTGGAAGGATGGAGGGATGGGTGTGGGAAGGGTGGTGTGGAGGAGGGTGGAGGAGAGAGGGGAGGGAGAGGTGGAAGGATGGGCGGAGGGGGCGGCAGGAGGCCCTGGTGTTGTAGTGCACGGCTCTGGGTTCTGGGACCGTGGCAGTGCGAGCCCAGACATCTGGATCCAGTTTGCTGGGAGCACAGTCAAACAGGGCTGACTCTGCCAGGGGAATCTCATCCCTTTGATTCCTACTCCCAAGGCTCGCTCTAATTGTCATCCCTCATTATTTAGTCCAAGGTGCAGAGATGAATCATAAACTATTACGGAGGAGACAACCGTTTCCTCTCCCAGAGAAAACCTCCTCCTTTCCTCCTCTCTTCCCCCCCTTTCTTTCTTCCCCCTCTTTTATTGCCTCAGCTGATAACAGAAGAAGGTTCTTACTCGTTTTTCTTCTCGTAAAAAAAATGACTAGACGATAAACATTGCTAATCTCTCTCTGTTCCGTTACACTGGTGAGGTTCGACGGAGACAGACTCAAAGTTCTCAACCGGAGCCCCTCTCCAGACCGCAATCGACGCAAGATGAGAGTTGATGAAGTTACGGATGATTTAATGACGGCCTTCAATTAAAAGGGGCTTCATCTGTCAGGACTTACTCAACACAATGAGGAGGCATTCTCTTCAGCAAAGCTTCAACCAGTAGCAATTGTGAGGATTACTGCGAATAAAAACAGTGTGTTTACTGTTTTTACCAGGAATTGTGTGGGTTGAACTCATAGGAAGAGTGAATTGTTTGCATGAATTATCTGCAAACTCTATGGTGAGCAATGGGACTATAATATTGATGTAATTTATAGCTAATGGAGACAGAATTATGGCAGGGAGTTCAATGACTAGAAATGGGCGAGGTTTCTTCAGTCTCTATAAATCTTATACATCCTCAAAGCTAGTCATACAACATATCTGTTTGCGTTGCCAAACAACTATAACCTTCACATCTCACAGTGCAACCCTCTGGTACAACACAACTCCATTCAATTCTGAATATCCAAGAAATTATTTTCTGATTCTCTGGATAAAAGCAAATAGATGTGTGTATGCTACTCTGTGCATTAGAAAGGAACTTATTTACATTTGAATGACCAAATGTAACAGTGATGATAATGTACATTATGACTTATCGAAGTACGTTCAAAAATGTATATCTAGGGCTGAGGTGACTCTACGTGTGAAATGATCCCAGCAATGGCCGGTATGTGAGTGTGTGTGTGTCAGGTAGACACAGTGACAGCAACCGTACAGCTCCGAACAGGGGAGAGATCTCTTCTGAGGTCTGCCTCGTTTGTTACGGAAGCAAAGTCAGCCGTGAAAATACCGTGTGCCTGTTTGTGTGCAGGTGTGTATTTCCACGCGTGTCTGTGTACGTGGTAAGCCCTGCTCCTCACCCCAGAAGAGGTATGTTACTGTCTGCATGCAACGACACATGACAAAGGCCTCTTGCCAGGCTTCCTAACTTGCTAGTGTGTTCTGTAGGCCTCAGGCTGTGCCTTCAGTGGAGTGTTGTTCCAGTGAGCACAAGCCAGGAAACCACCAAGAGCATCCATGCTTGAAAAGGCCCTGAACATCATCGATGATCCATCTAGCGTCTTTCCTCCTGTTCCCCATCGATGAACTCCACTCACATATACACTGCTGAAAGCCCAACCCTCAAAGTTCCTGTACTTTGGAAAGTACCAACCCCGGAGCAAGGACTGTTTTGGTTTCTGCTTTTTGCTCTCTAGAACTCCATTTTAAACCCTGGTTCCTACGGTGGAAACCCAGTGAGTTCTGGAGGGGAAGTTCTTTGTTCAGGGGGGAAAGTTCCTGCAGTGGAAGTGAGACTTAAACGTTTAAACAAGTGCCACTTGCACTCACAGGCATATTGAATGGTTCAAAATGAAGCGTAAAGATGTATATCAGAGCCGTCTCTCCATCCCTGGCCTGTTGTGTATACAGTAGCCATCACTTGCTCACCGCAGGTTGGAAGGGGTTTTGTGCGTTAAGCATACCATCAGATTAAAGCAGGCTCTGATTTCACCGCTAATTGTGCTCGTCCACTTAAGAGGATGACAGCCCCTCGAATGGGGAAGCGGGCCATGGCACTCATCCATCATCGCCCCTACCGATCACACCCCTCTAAAGGGCTACACGCTAACACCATTAGCACTACCGCTGGGCATCTAACCAGCACATCACTCACAGCGCTACATGCTAACAGCATTAACCTTATGCCGAGCCCCTAACTAACAGATCAGTCTTAGCTAGCGCTAGCTCGTGTTGCTAATGGTTCGAACAGTCACTGGAAACAACAACATATATATCTCTGCAACAGTCATCTAGTGTCTTGGAGGCACTAGATGAATCACTAATTTCCCAACTACGTATTTCCTCGTTTGTCTGCGGGAATTCAACATGTTGAGGGGAGAACATTGTTTTGGTTCCTCCCCGTTCTTCTCCTGCTTGATTTCTGTTTCCTGGAGTAGATTCAGTTTCTGTTCCTGCTTCTCCATATGACTCTTACACAGACTGGGGAGGCACCATTCAAATCTTATTATCATTTCATATTTCACTGTGACAGCGAACCACAAAAATGATTTTTAATTAGAAACAGAATCAGTAAAAAGTGAATGGGGGAAAAGAGACAATATAAAAGAGGAATGCATTCATCCATGGGAAGCTTATTCAACTGTGTTTAAGATGAGTGCCAATGTGCTAACAGCATTAATGATGTTATAAAGAATTATGAGAGGAAATCAAATTTGCCTCGCCACTTGAGCGCCGCAAAAATGCCAAACAATAAACTACCAGGTTGCAAATTAGATCAGTAAAAATATCAAACACATTGCAGTGGAAGAAAATCCATAATTGCGTTTAGCGGCTGGACTCTCCGGGGAGGCGAGGCGGTCGGGATCGTCAGAAGGTAGCACAGGGGCCTGTATTGACAGAGCAGTAAAAATCGACAGGCTAACTAAATAAACACTCAGGCATCGTTAAATATTCAACAGCTGAGATTTGACTAGGGCCTCTGTCTCTCCCCATCGCTTCCACTGGCTCCTCTCTGCAGCACATGTTTGTCATCCAACGCCCCCTCACCTCCCTCCACTCCCTCCCAGCCCCCCAGCCCACCTGCCCCCCACCACAGAGCCCTTTCACTCAGCCCCCCTCAGCCCCCAGTTTCCCACCACACAGACAGATCTGCAGCCGCAGAGCCCCCCGGCAACCCCACCCTCCCTCCCTCCCTCCCTCCCTCCCTCCCACCTTCCCTCCCTCCCTCCCTCCCTCCCTCCCTCCCTCCCTCCCTCCCTCCCTCCCTCCCTCCCTCCCTCCCTCCCTCCCTCCCTCCCTCCCTCCCTCCCTCCCTCCCTCCCTCCCTCCCTCCCTCCCTCCACAAGCCTCCCGCCCCTCCCAAACTGATCCTTCCCCCTGTGACTCCTGACAGCAATAACTGATGTGGGGCCTGGGGGGCCGATCCAGTGGGGGCCCTGGGTGGAATGGGGGGCTGGGGGGGCAGGAGAGCAGAGGAAATAAAGAGGAGGCAGCCTACAAGAAATACACATTAACTAAGACACACAGAGACCATCCACCCATCTACTCCTCCCCAGACTGCTTGCACAAAGGCTGGACGTCACACACACGCACCCATGCACACACACACACGCACATGCACACACACACACAGAATCTGACTCATTGTGAGGATATGCAACACAACAGCTAACATCAGAATCCAAGTGAAAATGATTTGAGTATTGGGGAACGCTACAACAAAACACCAGGCAAACCCTCCGTTACTCCCCAACAATGACCTGCAGGTGGGCCAGGGTGTGGAGGAGGTGTGGCCAGGGTGTGGAGGAGGTGTGGCCAGGGTGTGGAGGAGGTGTGGCCAGGGTGTGGAGGAGGAGAGGTAGGGGTTTTCCAGTGTTAAGTGGATGAGGCAAAAGGCCAGCTGAACATAACAAGATCAATACTAACATTTACCTACCCCTGGAGAGCTGCCCACCTCCCCTATAGCTCGTTACACATGTGTAATGACCTATAGCGCCAACACGTTATTACAAAGCAGTTGTCGCGCAGACTACAATTGGGATATTAAAAATCTCGTACCGTCAGTTGTCGATCCCGATCGGCACGGTTGCGAGCGAAGCGCTCGCGTCCCCGAAACCTTGAGGCTCT